>NC_133619.1:499032288-499157288 GCF_048593235.1 Sminthopsis crassicaudata | reverse complement strand
CAAAATCCAAGTTGGAAGGAATTGTACTAGTCCAATAAATCTTTCAAAAATGAGGTAGCTGAATTTCATAGAAGTTAAATGCCTTTCCTAAAATGTCAGAGTCTGGATTTGAAACGAGGTTCTCTAAATCCTAATCCAATCCTCTTTCTAAAATTCTACACTTACTTTGTTCGGTGAATATGTTAAGTGGGAGCTTCATAGGCCCTTATTCTACCTTTCTAGAGAAAACAACCTACTCTCTCCAACCAATTCATGCCAGTTCCATCCCTTAAGCATCCTACTTTAAAAAAATTTAATTAAAAAAATTTAATAATAGTTTTTAATTTTCAAAATGCATGTATGCAAAGATAGTTTTCAACATTCAACCTTGCATGTTATCCAATATATGTTAAACATTTGCAATTCTTATATATATATATATATATATATATATATATATACATATATATACATGTATATATATATACATATATATATGTATATATATGTATATATATATATATATTTACACAATTATGTTTGCACAAGAAAAATCAGATTAAAAAGGAAAAAAGAAAGAAAAAAAAGTCAAGCAAACAACAAGAAAAAAGATGAAAATACTATGCTATGATCCACACTCAGTCCTCACAATTCTCTCTCTGGGTGCAGATACCTTTTTCCATCACAAGACTATTGGAACTGGCCTGAATCACCTCACTGTTGAAAACAGCCAAGTCCATCATAATTGATCATCATATAATCTTGCTGTTGCTTGTACAATGTTCTCTTGATTGTACTTACTTCACTTAGTATCTTCATGTAAGTCTCTCCAGAACTCACTGAAATCATCTTTCAGGTCGTTTCTTATAGAACAATAATATTCCATAACATTCAGATACTATAACTTATTCAGCCATTCCCCATCTGATGGGCATCCATCCAGTTTCCAGTTCTTTGCCATTACAAAAAAAAAAAAAAAAAAAAAAAAAAGGGCTGCCACAAACTTTTTTGAACATGAGAGTCCTTTTCCTTTTTTTAAGATCTCTTTGGGATACAAAAGCATCCCACCCTTTCTTAACCTTTCATTTGTGTAACCAGATCCTCTTTTCTGTTATGGACAATATGTCCTTCACATTAGACCCATGTTCTGCTTATAGAAAATCCTTTGTTCATATTTTATTTCTTGAAAAACAGTAGGGCATAATCAATACAGAGATGGCCCACCTCAGAACCAGGACTCTTGCCTCTAATCTTGCTTCTGACATACTGACTTATTTTCAGAAAATTCTTTAATCTATGAAATTCATTATGTTAATAGCTTACAAAGATGGTGCCAACTTGAATTGATAGAAACAGTCTTCACATTTAAGGAGTTCTCTTTAATAATGAAATAACACATCTAGTCTGTTTCCCTATTCTATGTACTTTGTACTTTCATATAGATATATACATATATATATGCATATGTTTTCATTTATTAGTTTATTCATATGTGTGTACTTTTTTGTTAATTTATTTACTTTTCACTCATTTATGTATTTGTTTTCTCTTTCATCCAGTAGAATATAAGGTACTTAAAGGCAATAGCTGATTTATTTTGTCTTTATACCTTTAATACTTAGTAGGGTACCAAACAGGAGCATAATATTGTTTTTGTTTGTCCTTTGCTTTCAAAAAGGATCAATGACATTATATAACATCTTAACTTTTGCATTAATTGAATTAAAGTGAGACAGAATTGTACAAAGGCCTCAGCCTCACTCTTTCTTCCTAAGTCATCAAAGTCCAATGGCAGGGCAAAAGACAAAATGATTGGCAATGGCCTAGGATGCAGTAGGAGATGTTGGTGCTTTCAGTGCTTGAGCAAGCTCTAAGCACTCCACAGATCATGCTTCAGCCATCTTCACGATTGTTAAGCAGATAGTTCTCATTCACCATTCCACCAGGGAAATTTTTCATATGTTTGGGATAGACAATACCCTTAGGTTTGACCCATTCACTTGAGATAGTTTATGGCAACTGATCATGATACAACTTCTTGGAGCCACAGTAAATATAAAGAATAGAGCAGATTAAAACAAAATAAAATAGACTCAGAGCCTTATGATGGGAGAGAGATAACATGAGAGCATTTCTTATGCCTATCACAGACTTAATATTTTATCTCACTTTTCCATTAACAAATCATCCTCTCGACTGATTCCTTCCTATATTTAGAGTTACTGCCCCTGAGCTATCACATCCAGATTTCTTTGACTGTGTTGTCTCACTGAGAGTCTTCCCTCTTCTACCTCATAATGTCAAGAATAAAAACTTCTGGGCAGTCAGACACTAAGACACTATGCATAAATGCAACTGAGATTGAAATCAGTGCTGCCATACTGACCTTTTCTTAACTTCTATGGAATAATTCCTACCTTTGAATCTGCATATATCCTTTCCACCTTTCCTGTTTTAGGAAAAATAAGAGTAGAAATAGGTACCTCTTTTCCAAATTCCATGATATTTTATTTTTTAAAACAAATTACTGAATCTAAATCTAAACCTTTTAAACAAGGCACCTTCTGTGAAAATCAAAGCATTAACAAGTGATCCTTTGTTTTGTTGTATCAATACATTATATATAGTTTTTAACTTTTAAAAATATTTATTTTAACAATCTTTTCTTTTAAAACTTTGAGTTCCAAATTTTCTTCCTCCTTTCTCCTTCTACCCCACCCACTGAGAAGTAAAATAATATCAATTATAGATGTGAAATCATGCAATGCATATTGCAAAAGAAAAGAAACAAAAAAGAAAGGGAAGGAAATAAGCTTCAGTTTGCATTCAGAGTTCATGAATTCTCTATCTGGAGATAGATAACATTTTTCTATCATGATTTCTTTGAAATTGAGCAGAAAAGCTAAGTCTTTCATAGTAGATCAGTATTTCAACAAGGTTGTGATTATGCACAAAGAGGTCTTGGTTTTTCTTATTTAACTTTGCATAATTGTTCCTCTTAAAACCAATTTTAATAAGAGCTCTTTATGAGGTAGCAATAAATATTGGAAAATGAGTAGATGCCCATCAATTAGGGAATGGCTGAACAAGCTGTGGTGCATGAAGGCAATGGAATATTATTGTTCTATAGAAAGTGATGAACAAGCTGATTATTGAAAAATAATATAGAACAAGCTGGAAATATTTTCATGAACTGATGCATAGCAAAACAAGCAGAACCAGGAATACATTGTATACAATATCAGCAAGAATGTGCAATGATTAACTAAAAAAGGTTTGGTTATTCATGATCCAAAGCAATCCCAATAAATTTCTATTTAGGTTTATCTTTTTTGTGATTCCCTTAAATATTATGTTTGAATTTCAGAATTTTTATTCTGCTCTGCTATTCTCATCAGAAATGTTTGAAAATATTCTGTTTCATTAATTATCTATTTTTACCCTGAAAGTTTATACTCAGATTTTCTAGGTAGGCAACTCTTAGTTATAGTCCTAGTTTCTTTCTTTTCAGAATGTCATATTCAAGTCTTCTACTTATTTAATGTAGAAGGTAATAGATCTTGTGTGATCCTGATTGTGACTCCATGATATTTGAACTGTTTCTTTATGCCTGCTTATAATATGCTTTCCTTGACCTGGGAGCTCTGAAATTTGGTTATAATATTTGGGGGAGTTTTCATTTTGGGATCTTATTAGGGCATTATAAGTGGATTCTTTCAATATCAATTTTACCCTCTGATCTAAGATATTGGGGATAAGTTTCTTTTATAATTCCTTGAAATATGATGTCTAGATTCTTTATTTGCTCTTTCACATAGTCCAAATATTCTTAAAATATTTCTCCTTGATCAGTTTTCTGGGACAGATGCTTTTTTGAGGAGATATCTTCTTCTTGTTGTCTTCTATGTTGTTCTTCATTGTCTTCTTATTGTTCTTTTTTTTATCATTTTCTTGACTTAATGTAATTTTTTTTTGGTGTTTCATGGAGTCATTAGCTTTTACTAATGCAATTTTATTTTTCAGAAAATAATTTTCTTCAGTGAGCTTTTGTACTTCTTCCATTTGGTCAAATCTTTTTTTTTTCTTTTTTTTTTAAGGAGTTGACTTTTCTTCAGTGAATTTTTGTGCCTCTTTTTACCATTAGAGCAATTGTTTTTTAAGCTATTATTTTCTTCAGCAGTTTTTGTCCTCTTTTATCAAGCTCTAAATTCTCTTTTTAGAACTTTCTTGTTATCAATTTTTCCTCAACTTTTCCTTTACCTCTCTTCTCTTATACTCAGGTAGGAATTTTGTTGTTTTTGGGTACAACTAGCATTTTTCTTTGATACTTTTCTTGTGGCTGTTTTCACATTATTGTCTCATTTTGAGTTTGTTTCTTTGTAATCCTTGCCATGATAGTGGCTTTTCATTGTCAATTTCTTTTGTAATAGTGTACTTGTTTGCTTATGCTTCTAGACTATTTTTTGACTTTGAACATTCAATTCAAGTTGGGCTTTGCTCACTTGGGATGAAGAGGTACTGCTTTAAACTTCTGGCTTTTTTTTGTGATACTGTTTTCATAGGGAGTCTGTGCACCTGTACATTTTTGGTGCATCCAGTCTAGGAGAGGTATGGTCTTTGCTCTTTTGGTGTTTGCTCTGGTTAGACACAGAATGGGTTCTTTCTCCCCTGCAGCTGCAAGTGCTAGCACTTTACTTGACCCTGGAACTGCAAACATGTGGACAACCATAAGTACTTCTTTATTTCCTGGAACTGTGACCCAGAAGGGAGTATGGCAATAGAACTCCCAATCAGTACCAGTTGCATTCTATGCCAGCAAACAGTCCTTGTAATTTTTTTCTGATCAGTTGCCCAATTCTCCCACCCCTTATCATCTCTGGTCTGAAAGCTTCTGAAGCTGCTGCTGCCATTGCTGTTACTACTATAGTGTGTATGTACTTCAGACAGGTCTTCACTCCATTATCAAAGACCTCTCTTTCTGGCCTTCTAAATTTTCTTTAGCTGATAAAATGTCTCACTTTGACCTTTTGTTGCCTGTCACTTTATAATTTTATTTAAGGTGTTATTTTAAAGGGTTTTATTTTGAGGAGAGTATTGAGTAAGTTCATTTGGGTTGCTGCTTCTAATCTGCCATCTTGGATCTACCTCCTTTAATACATAATTAATATAATCTCATTCCTGCTCAAATGAAAGGCAACCTGAATATTGGCTTAGATCTTGATTACAGACATTCTAGCTATTTTAATTTGTATTTTACATTATGTAGGAAGTATTTTAAGCTTTACAAACAAAATCCAATTGGATGTTCTCCTCTTCTAACCACAAAGCAAATGAAATAGAAATCTGACCCTCTTCTTAGCTGAAGAATGAATGGGGGGATTTTAAGTGAGAAGATTCCATTATCACAGTAACCCCTCTTAACCTTAACTCCTCTAGGTAAAATGAGGGTCATATGGAGTTGTAAAGTGACTGAAGATGTTTGAATAAAAGGTTTGACAAGAGGATTGGGAGGGTCCTTAGCAACCTGAATGCAGAGCATAATGACTTATTTAGAAGCTAATAAATCAGTTTAGATGATGTAAGAGCTGATCTGAAGCTTTCTTCCCCAGTCAACCTGAATTAATTAATTACATCCTTCTACTGTCCCTATATTACCTTAGGTCTTTAAGGACCAAGAATAGAAATCCTGTAATGGTACTATACAATGGGCTGCTATTAAGTATCATCTCCCTCCTGCCCTCATGCTTTCCCCTTCTCTCTTATCTGTCTCAGTTAATGATTGCTACAAATATCCCAAAGTACTAATTTCTAGGGGGGAAATGAGATCACCTTGCCCAGTCAGAAAGGCTTAGAAAGCCTTCCTTAATTCCTATGGCCCACTGACACCAAGAATCCTTGACCACTATAATCTGGTCATGCTAAAAAATAGAAGCTTCCAAGCATTTTCCTGAAAGTTGTACATTTCTGAAATTTTCAAGTTTGTTTGAGTGAATCCTGATTGACTATCCTTAAATAAAAATGGGTGGGAACAATCAGGAGGCTAACAAAGTCACTGGTAAGCGGCAGAATCTCCAGAGCTAATTTGCTAGCACATAAGGCTCTGAGTATGAGCTGCTTGACCTGTAGAGCGTATGTTGAATGGATCTAAGGTAATGGGCACATAATCAGTCACAGAATTTATTGTGGGAAATAACTTCAAAAGTCATAAACTCAATGGACAAACAAGAAAATTCCCCAGCTTAAAACAGATAATGGTAATTTAGTTTCAGCTTGAAAATATTCAATAAAGGTAAACCCAACTCCTATGCAAAGCCTGTTTTCTTCTTTTTCTTTTTTTAAAAGTTCTACTTGTTTGAGAAGATTTTTTTTCTACCATCATGAAATTAAGGCTAAAATTGTCAGCTTCTTCCCACTGCATTCTGGGCCAAATAATACAAGTCTAATCCTTCTTCCAAAAAGCTGTATCTTCAAAGTCCTGTAGATGATTGTTAAATCCTCCCTGAGTTTTCTTTAGGATAAGCTTTTATAATTCTAGTTCTTAATTCATATAAAGATATACATTCCTTACATATGTCCTGTAAATATCATATGTAAATGTCATATCCATGTTGGATTTAAGCATCTTCATCACTCCGGTTGTCTCTCCTTAGACATTCTCCAGCTTATCATTTTAGGTTAATTATTTCTTTTAAAACATAGCACTTAGAATTAAACAGAATTATCCAGATCTGGTCTGAGTAATAAATATATTTTAATAGTATTTGTTATTTAATAGTATTTATTATTTAATAGTATTAATATTATTTAAAATTATAATAAATATTAATTATTAATAGTAGTTTATTCTCCCCATATAAACATCCTCACAGTCAATTTTTTAGCATTAATTTTGATAAATTTTTGAATTCTAAATTTTTCTTCTTTCCTTCCTTTGTTTTTCTCATCCTAAAATGGTAAGCCTCTTATTCATGGAATATATACTTCTTTTTTATGCAGACTAGGGTAATATCAACTTAAAAAAAAAACAAAACACTGTTATATCAGACTGCTTATTCATGGATAGATTTCAGTCTATTGATCTTTTTTTTTTCATACAAATTACCTTCTAATTATGCCACCCTCAAAACTGTATTTGCAAATTTGATATTTTTAATGCAAATGAATTTATATTTATTTCCAATTCAGTTCATCTTATCAATTTAGCTCAATGCTAAATCTCTATTGATCCTTACATTGCTATTTTGTGAGATTGTTATCTTTCCTAGCTTAATGTCATCAACAAAGTTATTGAGCATACCATCCACAGATGGTCTTTATCTAAGGCACCATACATAGACAGTATTTATCCAAGTCATTGATAAAAATATTAAACAACACAGAGCCAAACATAAATCCCTGGGGCACTTCACTAGAGACTTCTTGCCAAGTTGATATTGAATCTTTAATGATACTTCTTTGAGTATATTCATTCAACTGCTTCTAAATAAATCTAATTTTATTCTGTTCTAGTCCATCATCTCCATATTTTCTAAATGAAGAATATATGATACCTTATTTAAAAAAAATTAAATTTTAAGTAAACTCTATGTACAACAGATATTAGCAACTTTTCCCAAAAGAAAATAAGGTAATTCTGGTATGACTTATTCTTTTATTCTGAGGCAATTGGGGTCACACAGCTAGGAAAAGTTAAGTGTCTAAGACCAAATTTGAACTCAGGTCCTCCTGACTTTAAAGCTGGTGCTCCATCCACTGCACCTAGCTACCTCTGGTATAATCTATTCTTAATGAAGATATGCTAACTCTTTGTGATCACCTCTTCCTTCTCTATAGTTCAAGAACAATCTTTTTAATGATTTGTGATGTAATTTCCCTAGAATCAAAGTCAAGTTCACTGGCTCTCCAATTCTCTATGATCTTTCAAATATCTGAACAGAGGATAATAAATGCTATATGCCAATTCTTCCTTTATCCAAGGACATAATTCATTTGACTCTGGTGACTTGAGTCAAAACAATTAAGCCCCTTCTTATTATGTTCTTACTTATTTTTTATATTAAGTGTTGAATTCTGTCTTTGACTTTGCATTGTCCATGATGGAGAATACACACAAAACATAAGAATTTATCAATTCTGATTTCTCTTTGTAATCAGTTATCACTATTCTACTCACTACAGGAAGTGACAATCTATTCTTTAAATATTCTTTTTCTCTTAGTGTCAAGGGGGAGGAAGGAATCCATTTTCTGTAATTCTTGACTTCCTTCAATAGCTCAGTTCATTCCAAGATTAAGAATTCCTGATATTTTTGTAAAACTATTACAGGAAGTTATGTTCATTCTTTTATTCTTGCTTGCATCTTCTACATATGTTTTAAAAGCGAATTGATTAATGAGATCCTTTTATATCCACATAGTGCACTTCTGGCAACTCTTTTCTTTTTCTTGCTCATCAGAACTTTCCCTTTGTGTTTTCTGAATTTTATTGTTAAGAGTTTTCTATTTCTGGGGCAGCTAGGTGGCGCAGTGGATAGAACACCAGCCCTGAATTTAGGAGGACCCGAGTTCAAATCTGGTCTCAGATACTTAACACTTTCTAGCTGTGTGACCCTGGGCAAGTCACTTAACCCCAGCCTCAAAAAAAAAAAAATAGAGTTTTCTATTTCTTCTGGCCTGACTTCACTTGAAGATTTTTTTCCCCCATGGGCTTTTCTATAACTTTGCTCTGAAGTCTTTAAAATCTACTTTCTCTAAATCTAAGACACATGACACATTCTATATCATTTCTTCTCTTCCATCCTAAACTCTACACTATATGGAATAGTCAGTTCTTAAAGTTCATATCCTTTCTACAATAGCAACCCATTCCTTACTGTCAGACAAACTCATATCTAGTATAGTTTTTTTTTTTCTCCTTGTTTATTCCTTCATCCTTTTAAAAAGATGCAGAACGTTTCAATGGAATTAATTTTAGACCTAGAGTCACAAAACCATCAATGTGTCCTTGGACAAGTCAAGTAAAATTTCTGGAGCTGCCTCCTTATCTGTAAAATTAGAATGTTGAACTAGATAACTTCTATGACTCATTTGAAATCTATATTTATGAACCACTATTAATGAAGTTTTCATTAAGGTGAGTCAGGAACATATTAACTATTATGCTTTTGGCACAGAGAAAGATTTAACAAGTATCCAGCTAACTAAAGTCTACCATCACTATACTATCATATATTTCTACTAGGTCTGTAATCTGTTTCTGAAGTACCTCATTATTTGAATTTTTTAAATATCACATATTTTAAAGGAAACAGAGAAAATTGAGTTCCAGATTCATACCTCACCTTTTTTGGGTTGTGGGGTACGTTGGACATTAAAAATTGATAGTGGGAAGAATTAATTAAGGGATTTTCAAAATCTGTGGAATAAGATTTTTACTTCACATTTATAAAAATCAGCAATTCACCATAAGGAGTGTGGACATGGCTATTGCGATCTTATTTTCTCCCAAATATGTATATTTTTATTTGATTAGTTTTCAACAGTTATATAAATCCTTAAAGGTTATTGCATAAGTGAGATAGTATGTCTGAAGGCTTTGGTAGTAAGATTGCTACAGAAGATTGCAAGTAGAAGTTACTCTGTATGTGTATGTGTTTGTGTGTGTTTTCTTTGTGTATAAACCAGAAAAAAACAAAAACAAAAACTAAGTAATCCTTTGAAATCTTCAGGCCAAAGATAATGTATAAATACCATTATTATTGTTATCCTTAAGGAAGAAAACATTTCACTGGTTGGGGAGGGGGAAAGAATATGGTCATTGAAGGGCCTAAATCTGTTGACAAATTTTCCAGATTTTAAAGACACTGCTCTTATACTCCCCTAATCCTTATAGCTCTGGTATTTTCAATCTGTCAGTGAGAATAGCTCTTCCCAATCATTTTTTTTTTTTAAATTGTCCTGTTGTCGTGAAGCTTTGCGCTTGTACCGAGTGATAGCTTGGCAGGAAGCATACGTTTCTCGCTCAAGTTCCTGAACACGACAGCTGTGCTTCTCTCACACAACTTGGGAAAATGTTCCCAGTCTTAATCAACTGGCACAAGGCAGCAGCGAGGCTAAATACAGCTCATGTCACAGAGCATCCATAAATGTGTCAATTTCTCTCCTCTTCCAGTTCTTCTTTTCTATGCTATTCACTCCCCACCTCTTTTCAGTAGAAATCATGTCACTTTTTTTTTTTTTAATCTGGTACCTTCACTCATAGCACATGTGCCAAGATGGCCTCTTTACACTGCTATTGCTCACAGCTGAGTTAGAAAGACCTCAACTTCTCCTTTATTTGCACCAAAGACAGAAAATCAAAACATATGAATAAACTGAGGTGAAGAGAGGGGGAAGTAATTTGCCCAAAGTCACACAGATTCTAAGTGGTAAAACTTGGTATTTGAACTGACTTCAGATCCAGTTTTATTTTCATGGTTCCTTGTTGTTTTTATCAACTATACCACGATCATTGTATTTATCATCCAGTGTTTTTCCATATGAGTACATGGAAAAGTTTCAGATGGGCCCCAGAACTCAGAGGTACAGAGATTCAAATTATATCCCAGGTATTTGTGGTGAGAAACACTTAGAATGAAACAAATATCTTTTCCCCAATTCTCTTACCTCTGGGCTTTACACAATTTCCCTCTAAACATTAACATATAATCAGATCAATATTGGATATGTAAACCATTAAAATAATAGTTGGTAGAAAGTAGTGTATAACTTGGAATATGCAGATGAAAATTAGTTTGGTATAGTAAAAAGTGTGCCTGCATTCTGGAATGGTCAGCACTTTTCACAATGCAACATATTGAACAGAATGGAAATTAATAAATGCTTATCATGTTTGACTGAATCTCTGCCTCTGACACTTAGAAACTGTGCCACCATAAGCAAATCAATCTTTCTGAACCTATTTCCTCATTTATAAAATGGAGTAAGGAATAAAATAGTATGTGTAAAGCATTTTGCAAACATTATAGTTCTATAGGGGAAATGGGTTGTCATAATAGATAAAGGAATGAGTATAGTTAAGAAGTCCTAAATTCACATCTTTCTCTGAATCACAATGACTTAATGATTGTTGAAAACTCATTTAATATTTTCATGCCCTAATAAACTTTCTAGGACTTTAAGTTATAGATGAGTTGCAAATATGCACCAGTCAAGTCAGTTTCTGAATTGGAAGTTTATTATACTGACAAAAATAAAAGTTGTGGACAAAAGTTCTACATAAACATGAGTTCTTATTATTGTAAAATTCATGGAGATTGGACCTAGAAGTCTCTTTTATTCTTTGGACACAAGGTTGGTTAGAGACTGGGTTGGGGATTGGAGATGTCTAAATAGAGTGAGTTGCAGGAGGAAAATCTTTGAGGATCACTAGGCAGATTCATATTCAATAGATGATATCTTCATTATAACTCAGAAAAAAAATTGCATGTGGAATTGTGTACTTTAACAAACTAAGCCATGGACATTTCTGTGGGAAGGTAAAATTAGGCTTTGGTAAATTCAATCTGAGAAATAATGGAAGGTGAATGAAATAAGAATGTTAACTTGGCACCTATCCTTATAGTCATTAAAATATGACAGTTGTCAAAAAACTTAGAATGTTCTCATACCACATCGTTTACAAGTGTGAATAGACTTAAATCTTTTAGTCTTTTTTTTTTCCTGATTTTTTTCCATTATAGAGAATCAACATATCCCCAATCAGCCATTTAATCAATCTCTTAAAAGTAAATTAAATTTAGAAGAAAAATAATGAAAGAATCCATCATTGCAGTTCTGAAAATCAACCTGACTGTGCAGATGAATTAAGCCTAACAATAACTACAAACTTCATTCTAATTTAAATACAAATCTAAATCCCAGGTTTAATCCCAACCTATGAATTACCCTTTGGCAACTTTTTTTTTTTTTCCAGAATACCAATTTATTCAGGAACTCAAGATGTGAGCCATGCTGTGATAAGTTAGACTAGATATAGGATATAATTAATATAGCAAATTAGAGGCAGCCACCAAGATGAACTATTGTAATGTTCTGCTCCAACCAACTTTAAGATAACTCTTCAAATAAAATTTTGGAGCATCAAAATTGACAAAATGTCAGAATTTTCTGCCCACCTGAGACAGTTCAGGAGGTTCACAAGAGAAGTTTGTAGTAATAGAGTGGGCACAACCTTGGATCATGATAGTAACACCATCAGTAGGGCTTGAAGTTGACTGTGGCAATAGCAGCTGTAGCATCAGCTTTGGGAGTTGAGAGGATAAAGGGTTAGATTAACTGTTCTGAAACAGATAACAGGGAACCTATTGCTGGAACTGGGACAGCTTTAATTGATTGGTAAATCCATTGTTCATACACAGTTCTGGGCCACGGTTCCAAGTCAAAGAGGAGCACCAGCACTTATGATTTCAAGAGAGGACTGGACCCAATCACAGCTTCAGGTGCAAAAGAAATGCTAACATGTGTGGCTGTTGGGAAACAAGATAAAGATCAAAGTATAGACCATGAGAAGTGACCACACTTTTCCCAAGATCACCCACCTTGGAAGCACTGTAAACTTGCAGATCCACATAATTAGCTTTGAAAAAAGCAACATGAAAAAGCCTGAAGCTTATCACAGTGCCTATCCCCTGCCTAGTTGAGCAAAACTAAATGTCAAAATAGCATATGAATTTAATAAATAGCCTGGAAAATGAGTAAACAGAAAAAAAAAGTTGGCCAAAAAAGCCATTATTGTGGAAAGGAAGAACAAGACAAAAATGCAAAATGACAATAATGTGAAAATATATATAAGCAAAGTGTCCAATAAATATGCTATTTGGATGCAAGCCAAACAAGAATATCTAAAAAAGTTATAGAAAGAAATGAGAATTATAGAAGAAAAGTTGAAAAAGCAAAGGAGACTTTTGAAAGAAAATTATGAAAAAAGACACAAACAATATTGAAGAAAAGAATTGCATAAAAAATGGCTCACTTAATAAAATAATACCTTTTAAAAATAATAATACCTTTAAAAATAGATTTGAGAAATTGAAAATTAATTACTCCATGAGACATAAAAAAACCTATATTCAAAATAATGAAAAAAATAAACAATATGAAATATCTCTAAAAAACAAAATTGACATGCAAAAATAGGTTAAACAGATAATCTAGTGATTATTGGAGTAGTTGAAAGTCATAATCAAAAAAGATCCTAGATATAATATACATATGTGTGTGTGTGTGTTTGAAAATTGTCTTGATATCTTAGATTCAAAGGGTAAAATAGAAATTGAAAGATTCCACTGATCAGTTTCTAAAAGAGATCCCAAAATGAAAATCTTCAGGATTGTCATAGGCAATTTCTAGAGAAAATGCTGCAAGTAGCCAGAAAAAAAAATTCAAATATTGCAGAGTAACATGCAGAATCATATGATTTAGTGACTTCCATATTATAAGAGTGGAGGATCTACAATATAAAATTTCAGAAGGCAAAAGAGTTGTGATTAGAATCAAGAATTACCTACCAACCAAAATTTCCTTTGGAGGGAAATTGATAATTAATGAAATAAAGGACTTTCAAGTATTCTTGATGAAAAAAACAAAGATGAATAGGAAAAAAGAAGTTTTTTGAATTAATAATTTTATAACATAGTATAATAAAAATATGATTGCATATGAAACTGTAACTCTATATACAACTTGCTATTTATATATATATATATATACGTATATATATATATATATATGTATATATATATATATATATACACAAAATTATCATACAAATTTCTTTTTTTTCCTTCTTTTTATCTACCCTCCCCCATAACAGACCCTCAAGAGAAGCATAAAAAGTAAATACAAATAAGTAATCATTAGGGATTCAGTAAAATTAAACTGTCTATATTCCTATATGGGAAGATGGTACAAGTAACTCCTAAGAACTTTATCATTATTTGGGGAATTAAAATGAATCTACATAAATAAGAGGGAATGGATGTGAATCAATTATATTAGGATGATTTTAAAAAAAGAATATAGGTGTGAAAAAATATATGGGAAGAAAGGGGGGAAGGTAATATAGTGAAAATTTTCTCACATAAAAGAATTACAAAGAGAAAAAATTGAGTGGGTACAGAATGAACAATATTTGAATTTCACTCTCAGAATCAAAGTGGAAGAATGCAAACACATAAATTTTATTTACAACTATATTTACTCAATAGGGAAAAAGGAAGGGAAGGAGTTAAAAAAAATCAGGTATGGTGATGAGAGACTGAAAAATGGCAGAAATAGCAATCATGATTTCAGATGAAATAAAAATATTTTATTAAAGGATATAAGCAGAACTGTCTTTACTAGACAGTAAAATTGACTAAGGTATCATTTTTAAAATACATAGAAAACAGGGTTAAATTTATAAGATTAAAAGCTATTCCCTAACTGATAGATGATTGAAAGATATGAAAAATCAGTTTTGAAAAGAAGAAATCAAAACTGTCTTTCATTATATGAAAAATATTCTAAATCACTATTGATTAGAGCAATACATAAACAGTTCTAAGATACCAGAGTAATAATTGGAGCTTAGCAAGAAGGGAAAAATCGAGGAAAAGAGGATGACTAACTACATAAAATGATGAGGAAAAGTCAAAGATTATCAACAATATAAATAAATGGCCAAATGACAACTTGTGAAAAATCAGTTTCAATGGAAATGATAGCTAGATTTGCAGTTTAAGTTGTGTATTACAAAAATAATGATATTTGAGTTTGATATTTTGATTGACAATTCACTTGAAAGGATCAAATAGGATTTTGGAACAGAGTTTTAAAAAAAAATTATTGGGGAGCTTTGGGAACTCATATGCATAAGAAATAATAATAAATAAAATCAAAGCATAAGATGCAGGTAAAGAAGACCCATGGATTTTTTGTTCTTTTTTACTTTATTTTACAAATTAAGTCAACTTTTTAATATTTGTTTTACATTTATAGTTACCCCTCCCTCCTCAATGAGAAGGTAGTAAATAAAAATAAATTTATGCATATGAAGTCAAATGAAAAATATTTTCATATTCGACATGCTTTGTGATGGGGGGGGGGTTTGGGAGCAAGAAAAATGAAGAAAAGTGAAATAAAATATGCTTCGCATTCTGTACTCTATTTCTCTCTGAAAGTAGATACTGTTTTTTTTTTTTGGTTTTTTTTTGGTTTTTTTTACAAGTCCTAAAAGATTAGCATGGATCATAATATTGTCATTATGAGATATTGCAATTACAATGTCTCCTAGTTCTAAATACACTTATTTTGTATTGACTTATATAAATCTTCCCAGGTTTCTGGGAAACTGTATCTTACATTATTTTTTTTCTAATTCAATATATTTTTTTTTCCCAATTACATGTTAAAACAATTTTAGGGGGCAGAGGTAGATGGCTCAGTGGACAAAGCACCAGCCCTGAAGTCAGGAAGATCTGAGTTCAAATGAGTCAAATCTGACTTCAAACACTTAACACTTCCTAGCTGTGGGACTCTGGGCAAGTCATTTAACCCCAACTGCCTCAGGAAAAACAAAACAAAACAAAACAAACAAAAAACACCACAACAATAACAACCCCACAACTTTAATTTTTTTTTTCAAATTTTGAGTTCCAAATTTTCTCCCTCTTTCTTCCCACCTCCTCAATTGAGAAGGCAAGCATTTGGCAGTTTATACCTGTGTAGTCATGGGAAATACACTTCCATTTAAGTCATACAATAAAAATAAAAAAAAAAAAAATACACACACACAACTCCAAGAAATATATTTGATTTGCATTCAACCCTGGATATGGAAAGCATCTGTTATCATAATTCCTCAGAATTATCTTTGATTATCATATTGAAAATAAGTCATTCACAACAAAATAATACAATTTTTCCATTACTGTGTACAATGTTCTCATGGTTTTGCTCATTTCATTTTGCATCACTTCATGTAAGTCTTTCCAAGTTTGTCTGAAAACAATCTGATTGTCGTTTCTTATATCATAATAGTACTCTATCTATAGCAATTCCCCAATTGATGGACATTCCCTCAGTTTTAAATTTTTTGCCACCACTAACATTACTGAGATAAATATTTTTTATACAAAAGTCCTTTTCCTTTTTTTAATTTTTAAATATCTTTGGGGTACAAACCATTAGTGGTATTGTTGGGTCACAATTTTTTATCCTATTATTTAAAGTCTTTAGTTGTTCTCCAGAATGGTTGGATTATTTCACAATGTTACGAGCAATATATTAGTGTGCCTATTTTTCCATACTCCCCCAATTATTTGTCATTTTCCTTTTCTATTATGTTAATCAATCTGATAAGTATGTGGTAGTCACTTCCTGTTGTTTTGATTTACATTTTCCTAATCAACATTGATTTAGAACATGTTTTCATGTAGATATAGACAGCTTTAATTATTTTGTTTGAAAACTGCCTATTCATAATCTCTAACCATTTATCAATTGAGGAAAGCCTCTGATTTCTACTAATTTGACTCATTTTTCTATATATTTAAGAAATGAGGTCTATCAGTAAACAAAAAAATTACTGTTAACTTTATTCTTATAGTAATGGTTACTATGTAATATTTAATTCCATTCTATTTCCCCCTTGTTCATTCTACTCTCTCTCTTTTCATCCCATACATTCAAATGTGTTTTGCTTCTGACTTTTACCTCCTCCAATCCATCTTTCTTTCTATCATTTAACCCTCTATTTTCTTATCCCCTTACCTTCCTATTTTCTTGGATGGCAAGATAGATTTCTACACCCAACTGATTGTGCATGTAATTTTCCTTTTGAGTCAATTCTGATGAAAGTAAGGTTTACACGCTCCCCCTTCCACAACTTCCCCATCTTCCCATCCACTACAAAAATTCTTTTAGACGTTTAATGACATAATTTATCCCATTCCCTCTCCTTTTTCCCTTCTTTCAGTATATTCTTTGCTGGAGGTCTAACTCAGACAATGCAACTGCCTCTTAGTCTCCTTGTGTGATCATCATCCTCTCACATGAAGAAATCCATTCTACAGGTTTGAGTTAGACCTCCAGCAGCCACTGACAGGTGGCTCCCATATCACAATATATTACACCTGAACATGAGGCATAAGAAACACAAAAATTACAAGAAGCAGTAGCATTTGAGGGCTGTTTGTGAGTAGGATCCTCCCAGAGTCTCTTCAGTAACCCACAAGGAAGGAAAGGGAGAAGAGACCTGGTAAGACTTTTTTAGTCAGGCTAATTAAATAGGCGAACACATCAAAAGGCCAAGCCTGATGAAAGACTTAAATGCCTGTTCTCACTATAGTCCTCTCCTCTGTTTGAAAGTTGGCCTCCATGACATCACACAAGATCAATACCTGCTATAGTATTCACCTACAACCATCCAGAGGTGATAGTGCTACTTGCCTTCCTCAGTGTGTGAACTCTGATAACAACAAATGCACAAACTTATTGACTATGCTGTGGGGGGAAGGGAAGGGGGAATATTCATAAAACAAAAAATGGGGAATTGTTAAGGACCATGCCTAAGTGAAGGGGCTGGTCAATTCTTCAAGAGCCTCCAAAATCGAAGGAGTAGAAAAGCATCCTTTGTTGAGGAAGATGTTTCTTGTGGATGGGGAATTAAATAAATTGGAGACAAGAGGAGAGACGTCACACAACACAACTGCCTCTCAGTCTCCTTGTATCACCATCATCCCCTCACATGAAGAGATCCATTCTACAGGTCTGAGTTAGACCTCCAGCAACCACTGGCAGGTGGCTCCTGTATCACAACAATTCTTCTTTCTCGCTCTTTATTTTAATTAATTTTTTTCACATAGTCATCTCATCATATTCAACTCACACCCTTGCCCTCCACCTATGTATATTCCTTCTAACTGTCCCAATAAGAGAAAGTTTTTTTTTAGGAGTTACAAAAGTAATTTTCCCATGTAAGAATGTAAACAGTTTTAACTTTATTGAATTCCTTGTGATTTCTCTTTCATTTTTACTTTTTTATGCTTCCTTTGTTGTTTAATATTGATATTTTTTATTTAGCTCTAGTCATTTTAACATTGAAATTTTCTCTTCATTTAATATCCATTTTTTTTCCTTCTGAAAACTTATACTCAGTTTTGTTGGGTAAGTTATTCAAGGTTGTATTTCTAGATTTTTTTGCCCTCTGAAAAATCATATTCAAAACCCTCTAATCCTTTAATATAGATACTCTTAAATCTTGTGTTATCTAAACTGTGGCTTCATGATATGTGAATATTTTTGTTTTGTTTTGTTTTGGTATGAGTTGGGTTTTATTAGCTCCTTAACCTGGGAGCTCAGGAATTTGGCTATAGTATGTAATGTTCTCTTTGTATGGTTTTCTTGGGGTCTCTGGGAGCAGCTTTTAGTTCAGTTCAGTAATCACCACAAGAACAGCCAGGTGTTAAAGTCCAAATACTTTATTATCTCCTTCCTGGAGCTGGGCAGCTTTCTGGAGAGCCTTTCAGATTGGTCTTGGTCTCAGTGGGGGCAGTGCAGGAGGCCAGACCAGCCACAAGAGCCTGACTGAAGGTGAAATGATTTTCTGTCTCCTTGGCTCCTAGAGCTTCTTCTAGGTGTGCTCCTCCTCTGTGGCTCTTAGCCCCTGCTTATAATGCTCCACACTAAGTATAAACCAATCATTATATCACTAGGAAATCATTATTTGTTGTAAGATTAAATCAATCATACTGAACCATGCTAAACTAGATAACCATTGTCTTATCAATTCTATTTAGTGAATACCTTGTAAGCATCCTTATTTCAAGTTGAGTTCTGGCTCATAACAATAGTACCCTTGGGAATTTTAATTTTGGGATATCTTTTGGGCAGTGATCATTAGATTCTTTCTATTTCTATACTTTCTGGTTTTAGAATGTCAGGGTAGTTTTATTTGATAATGTTTTGAAAGATGATGCCTACATAGCCAATAATTATAGTAACCTAGTGTTTGTTAGACCAAAGACCCTAGGTTCTGGAAAAATAATTCACTATTTAACAAAAATTGCTGGGAAAATTGGAAATTAGTATGGCAGAAACTAAACATTACCCACACTTAACATCTTACCAAGATAAGGTCAAAATGGGTTTATCATAGACTTCTGGCCAAGATGGCGGCGTGGAGGCAGACAGCTGCTTGAGCTCCGTGTTTTCTCTCAGGACTTACTTCATGACAAGCCTCAGAGTTAATGGTTGACTGGAAAAGAAACCCACAAATAATCACCAAGAGAAGACATCCTTGAAAGTCACCAGAATTGCTCGGGGAGGGGACAAACAGACTGGGCTCAGACTGAGCAAAACAGGCAGCTCACACAGCTCAGACCGGAGGGGAGAGGGGTACCATCTCTGCCGTTTCTGCAAAAAGACTTTTACCCACTTTGGATATTCCGTCTTGGCAGCAAGCCAGGAGCAGCAGTGAGGGTGTAAACACCAGAGGTTAAGATTAAAACCCTGGAAAGCTAGCATCTCTCAGACGGGCCACCCCAACCCCCACCTGGAGTGACTCTGAGTTCTCAGAGCCTCAGAGCGCAGACACAGCACAGCCATCGCTGTCCTGTTAGTAGCTCTCTGCTGCCCTACCCCCAGTCTGTAGAGGAAGCCCATTAACACCATTCAGCCCCATCCCCGCCAAAACAGACCAATTGTTTCTCTTGTTAATTTGTTTTCTTCAATTCCACTCTTGACAAAATGAACAAAACATTCAAAAAGGGCTCTAACCATTGACAGCTTCTGTATGGAGAGAGAGCAGACTTCAAACACTGAGAAGACTAAAAACAGACTGTCCCCAGAGGAATCCCCTAAGGGGGAATATGATCTGCTCCTCAATACAAAAGAATCTCATAGAGGAAATAAAAAAGGCTCTCACAAGAGAGCTAGAAGAGAAATTGGAAAAGGAAAGGCAAGCTTGGAAAGGGAGTCTGGAGAAGTCATCCAGAGTGGATAAAGTGATCAAATCATTGAGAAACAAAATTAGTGAATTGGAAAAGGTAAACAACTCCAAGGAAAACAGGATTAGTGAGTTGGAAATTCTACCAAACATTTAAAGAACAACTAACTCCAATGCTATATAAACTATTTGAAAAAATAGGGATTGAAGGAGTCTTACTAAATTCCTTTTATGACACAGACATGGTACTGATACCTAAACCAGGTAGATTGAAAACTGAGAAAGAAAATTATAGACCAATTTCCTTAATGAATATTGATGCTAAAATCTTAAATAAGATATCAGCAAAAAGACTTCAGAAAATCATCCCCAGGATAATACACTATGACCAAGTGGGATTTATACCAGGAATGCAGGGCTGGTTTAATATTAGGAAAACTATTAGTATAATTGACCATATTAATAATCAAATTAATAAAAACCATATGATCATCTCAAAAGATGCAGAAAAAGCATTTGATAAAATCCAACATCCATTCCTACTAAAAACGCTTGAGAGTATAGGAATAAATGGACTATTCCTTAAAATAATAATGAGCATATATTTAAACCTTCAGTAAACATCATATGTAATGGTGATAAACTAGAATCTTTCCCAGTAAGATCAGGAGTAAAACAAGGTTGCCCACTATCACCATTACTATTCAATATAGTACTAGAAACTGTAACCTCATCAATAAGAGACAAGAAAGAGATTCAAGGAATTCAAGGAAAAAGTACGAAATGAGGAAATCAAATTATCACTCTTTGCAGATGACATGATGGTATACTTAGAGAACCCCAAAGACTCTGCTAAAAAGCTATTAGAAATAATTCAGAATTTTAGCAAAGTCGCAGGATACAAAATAAATCCACATAAATCCTCAGCATTTTTATACATTACCAACACAATCCAACAGCAAGAGATACAAAGAGAAATTCTATTCAAAATAACGGTCGATAGTATAAAATATTTGGGAATATATCTACCAAAGGAGAGTCAGGAATTATATGAGCAAAATTATGAAGCACTTGCCACAAAAATAAAGTCAGATTTAAATAATTGGAAAGACATTCAGTGCTCTTGGATAGGCCCAGCGAATATAATTAAGATGACAATACTCCCTAAACTAATCTATTTATTTAGTGCTATACCAATCAGACTCCCAAGAAACTATTTTAATGACCTAGAAAAAATAACAACAGAATTCATATGGAACAACAAAAGGTCGAGAATTTCAAGGGAAGTAATGAAAAAAAAATTAAATGAAGGTGGTCTAGCTGTGCCTGATCTAGAACTGTATTATAAAGCAACAGTCACCAAAACCATTTGGTATTGGCTAAGAAATAGACTAGTTGATCAGTGGCATAGGTTAGGTTCACAGGGCAAGATAGTGAATAAAAATAGCAATCTAGTGTTTGACAAACCCAAAGATCCCAAATTTTGGGATAAGAATTCATTATTTGACAAAAACTGCTGGGAAAACTGGAAATTAATATGGCAGAAACTAGGCATGGATCCACATTTAACACCACATACTAAGATTAGATCAAAATGGGTCCAAGATTTAGGCATAAAGAATGAAATCATAAATAAATTGGAGGAGCATGGGATGGTTTACCTCTCAGACTTGTGGAGGAGGAAGGAGTTTGTTTCCAAGGGAGAACTAGAGACCATTATTTATCACAAAATAGAACATTTTGATTATACCAAATTAAAAAGTTTCTGCACAAACAAAACTAATGCAAACAAGATTAGAAGGGAAATAATAAATTGGGAAAACATTTTTACAGTTAAAGGTTCTGATAAAGGCCTTATCTCCAAAATATACAGAGAATTGACTTTAATTTATAAGAAATCAAGCCATTCTCCAATTGATAAATGGTCAAAGGATATGAATAGACAATTTTCAGATGATGAAATTAAATAAATTTCTAGTCATATGAAAAGGTGCTATTCACTATTGATCAGCAAGATGATGTCTAGGCTCTTTTTTTTAATCATGACTTTCTAGTAGTCAGATAATTCTTAAATCGCTTCTCCTGGATCTATTGTCTAGGTCAATTGTTTTTCCAATGAGATATTTTACTTTTCTTCTATTTTTTTAACATTTATTTGATTTGATTTTATTGTTTCTTAATGTTATAAAGTCATTAGCTTCTACTTGCCCAATTCTAATTTTTAAATAACTATTTTCTTTAATGTCTTTGTACCTCCTTTTCTATTTTGTAAGAGTGCTTCTCTTCAGTGAATTTTTGTGTATCTTTTCCCATCTTGATTATTCTACTTTTCAAGACATTTTTGTCTTCATTTGATTTTTTGTGCCTCTTTTACCATTTGGCTTATTCTGCTTTTTAAGCAGAAGCTTTTTAAGCTTTTTAAAACAACCTTTGTTTTCTTTAGTATTTTGAGGCCTCTTTTTACCAAGTCGTTGACTCTTTTTAAAATGATTTTCTTTAACACTCATTTTTCTTCCCAATTTTTCTTTTACCTCTCACCTTTGATTTATAAAATCTTTTTTGAACTCTTTCAAGACTTGGGGCCAATTTGTTTCCTTTGAGGCATTGAATGTAGAAAGACTTTTATATTCTCTTTAGTCTCTCTAAAGAAAAAGAAAGAGGAGGATAGGAAAACAAAATATTTTAAGTCTGGCCAAGAGCTCTCCTCACAAAAACTCTATGAAGAAATGATGTGTATTGTAATGCCAGAGAAATTGAGGCAGGATAGAGATTAGAGAGTTTTTAGTAATTTATTTAAAATGGAGAGATTTACTGGGACCAAATGGATCCCATAATTTGGTCCCAGGGCTGAATGAATCTTTTATCTCCAAGAATCCAGCAGTGAAGATTCTTTTATAGGGTAACAAGAATGGTGACATAATGCGGGAGGTGCCTGAGATGAGGATGACTTTATTGGGGGAGGCACCTAGCATGAAGATGACATAATGGAGGCAGGCACTTAGGATGACATAATGGAGGGAGGTACCAGAGAGGCTCTTGATATTCTAATGATGTCTAAGATATAAGACCTTTATTCTATCAAACATTAAGAGGGAATGGTTATAACCTGAGGCAGAGTAACTGAGTAGGACAATTAGGGAAACTGGGTCAGGGGCTGATATAAACAACTCCCAATGGAGAAACAGTCTTTCCTAATGATAACTATCATCTATTCTTCAATTTTTTGTTTTAAAGTTTTCAGATCAATAAAAGGTTCTTTATCAGGGATCACACAACCAATATGAATCAAAGATAGTAGTATTTGAAGAGGCAGCTAGGTGGCTCAGTGAATAGAGCACCAGCCTTGAATTCAGGAGGACCCGATTTCA
The DNA here is from genome assembly GCF_048593235.1 of Sminthopsis crassicaudata. NCBI lineage: Eukaryota > Metazoa > Chordata > Mammalia > Dasyuromorphia > Dasyuridae > Sminthopsis > Sminthopsis crassicaudata. Next base: position 499,133,955 of record NC_133619.1, on the reverse strand, counting down.
AATCTGATCTCAGACCAGTCCTAGCTGTGTGACAGTCACTTAACCCCAGCCTAAAAAAGAAAAAAGAAAAAAAAAAAAAAAAAAAAAAAAGATAGTAGTATTTGAAACAGATTTTCCTGATTCTCAGAAAGTCTCTTTATATGCAGACAAATTACCTACCTGATTACAATTATTAATATGACAGTTTTACAAATGAAGAACTTGAGATTCAGAGAGATTAAGTAATTTGCCTTTGGCAATCATAATTAGTAAATATCTCAGGTAAGATTTTAACCAAAGATTCCTGGTTCTAAGACTAGCAGTTTAGCCCTTATTCAACATTGCCTCTGGGGAAATGAGAGGAGAACAATAACAAAACAACAAAAAGAAGTGATATTCCAGAGTCAAATAGTGCTGTGAGGTTCAAGGGAGTTAGGACTAGGAGAACAAAATCCACTGAATTTGGGGATAAGTAGTTCAGTTAGTTATCTTGGAGAAAGCTTTGTCAATGGAGTGGTGGTTATATAAACTAGGCAACAAGGAGTTAAAGACTGAATAGTCTGGTAATACAGAAAGCAAAAGAAGTGCTTTTTTTTTTTTTTTTTTTTTTTTTTTTTTTTTTTTTTTTTGCAAGGGAGAGGGTGGGAGGTACATGCTTATGTGTATGTGTGGTATATAATCATTAAATTACAAAATTCTAGTGAAACTCACATATAGACTCATATAGCATTTTAAAATTGGAAAAAAAAAAAAGCAATCTAGTAATCTAGTCCAACATGAACTTGAATAGTAATTCCTTCCTACAGGGTCTTTAATAGATGTTCAATTAGAATCCCCTTGAACATGTCTATTGAAAGACAACTTATCTAATATATCCTATTCCATTTTTTATTAAGTTCATTTATTCAAAAGATTCTGTATCTCTTTCTCTACAATTTCTATCCATTGGTCCTAGTTTTATCCTTAGGGATCCAGAAGTTCAAATAAAAAATTTCTCCCATAAGACAACTCTTCAAAAATGTAAACATAGTTATTATATGCCTATAGGGACAAGTCTTCCTTTCCAGGATGGCTAAATAATTCCAATTTCTTGAACCAATGCTCATATGACAATCTCTCTAGTCCCCTTGACATATTTATTGGTTATCTTCCCCAAGACACTGACACAGGTAAGAAGCACAATGGGAAAAAAAATAAATAAAAAGAGTATGGGCTAGGATTCTGGGAAATTGCAAAAGCAACTCTGAAAGGATAACTAAGGACAAAAAAAGATCTCAAGAGGGACTTTTAAGAGAATGAGAATGACCTAACCTTGCAAAAAGACAAACTGAAGGAGCTTGCCACACCCAACTATCCAACTATAAGCTGATTTCTCCTTTCATAACCTAACCTAGTCTGAAGAATCAGTGCGAATGAATGGTTAATTTAAATACCCCAACCAAATAAGTTTCATTTCTATGGCACAATCTTGTTATTTCAAAGACAAATGGCTCTCTGTGTCTACCTAATTTTCTCTCTACTCAAAATATTGTTAAGCATTTGTTATACAGTAGTTACACAGTAAATGCACAGAAATTAAGCTGGGAGAAGTAATTTTTTTTTTTTTTAAATTGCATTAAAGTACCTTTTCATTTTAAAGAGAGAAAGAAAAAAATAATGCAGAGACGACAAAGCCATTCTATCCTGGGAACTCCCAATTTCCTACTTTTATTATGGGTTCATTTCCTTGGCCATGGAGCACAGGTCACATTCCCATTTAAATGGATAAAGCAAATGTAAATTTGTTCTCAATAACAATAATGCTGATATTAAATCTAGAAAAAGAAAATGACCCTAAAAGATGAATTTGGGGCTTAACTCTGTGACTTTTTTTTTTTTTTTTTTTTTTTTGGTGGAATTGAGCAGCTCAAACAGAGAGCTCATAACTGGGAAAATGACACAGTCTGCTCTTGCCTTGTTCTCTATTTTAATGGTGCCAGGGCCCACTCTGACACTAATTTTATAGATGCCATTCTCTCTGATTGTCTAACAGAAGCCAGCATTCTTCTTTTGCTTCCCTGTGAGCAAAGCAGCTGCAGGATAGAGACCGTTTAACATTAATCATTGCAGCTTCCCAGAGAGCCTAGCGCACATGAAACAGACCTTTCTCAGAATGGAGATAAAGGATTAGGGAAAGAAAATGTTAAAACATGACTGTTCTCCTTGACTTATCAGCCTTGGCAGATGCCCTGCTCTGCTGTTCTCATATCATCTTCCATTTTTGGGGGGTGTCTCCAGGGGCATAATGTTCTTTGTGTGTTCTCTTAGAGTTGTTCCCTGAAGCACTTGTCTCCTCTCTGTCTCCCTATTAATTGTTGTTTCCATAATATCCGTGTCAGCAAAATGATTAGAGTAGCATCCATCTGAAATCAATTCCCTTACTGAAGGGCAAGTTCTTGATGTGTGGTTGTAATGATTCTTAATTAAATTCATCAAGAGAAGGCATTTTTTTCTGGCATCAAACCATTTTGCACCTAGCTTTCTGTGTTTGCTCACCTCTCTGAAAATCTTTAGGAGTTGGCTATATCCTTCATCCAATGAGTCATATTCTTACAACTAGTATTCCCAAGCAAATGGAAAATAATAACTTGGTATGAGGGAGCCTGGCCAAGACAGAGACAGGAGTTGAAAGTATGAATCAAATGGTGTTAGGAGACAGAAATTCAGAGAGGTTAGAAAACTGTTCAAGTTAAACTTGATGATAAGCTAGTAGAAGCTATTTGGAATGTTTGTATTTTATATTGGGAAAAGATTTTAGTTACTATCTCATATAATTGCTTCAATTTATGAAATATGAAATCAAGACAGAGTGAAGAATTTCCAAAGAACCTCAAAAAACTACTTAGCCTTTCCTTGGTAATATGTATATTTAGCCTGATTTTATAGCTATTTTATAGGTCATTTTATACATATTTGAGTCATGAAAAGAGGGAAGAATACGAAGACAGAATGAAGAGTCAAAGAAATCTTGGAAAGCATATGAAGGCAGAGTGAACAGTCAGAAATCTTGCCCTTCATTTCCGTTGTATATGTTTTTTTTTATAGATATAGGTTTATGCGTGTTTGCTCCTTCATTAGAATGTTAGCTATATATTATTTGGTCATGAGCTGAATTTTTTACTCTTTTTGAGTCTTTTGTTCTTAGCACAGTACATGATACATTTTTGTTGTTCAAATGTTCAATGATGTCTGACTCTTCATGACCTTGTTTACTATGGTATACCAGGCCCACAGTCCATGGAATTTTCCTGGAAAAGATACTAGAGAATTTTGCCATTTCCTTCTCCAGTGGATAACCTTTTATCAGAACTCTTCACTATGACCTTTTCGTGATTGGACATTCTATACAGCATACACATGAGTTACACAAAGCTTTGATCCAGAAGGGTTAAGTACTTAATATATGTTTATTATTGTTGTTGTTGACAATGAAACTGCTTATTCTATATGTGTATTTGTGTTGTATATGTGTGTATATATGCATGTGAGTATATGTATATATGTAAACATATAGTAATATATATATATATACATATATATATGTATATATATGCATGCATAGTGAGTTGGAGTTGGGACTAAATTTTGCTTTCAATAAATCAACAATGCAATGATAAGCAGGTAGCTCAAAAAAACTTAGCCAGCATAAGTAAAACCATATTTGTAAGGTGAACAAAATATGCCCATAGGACCTACAACACAAGATTATTATAATATTAATTGAGATAATATGTAGAAAGTTCCTTAAAACATTAAAATTTTATATAAATTATTGCTATTATTTCATTCTTACCTATTTCTGCTGAGTATAGATAGAAATTGTCATGAAACAAATTATCTCACTATTATTAATTAATATAATATTATTACATAGATTATTGAATAGATAAAATAATTGCTTTTTCAATTGAATGAGAATATTAGGATACATTTCATTTTTAGTAGGTTGACTGAACACATTCTCAATGTAATTCCAGGAGCATATAGTACCTTATAGATATTATATCTACCTATATCTAGCATCTCAATTAATTCTGATCTCTTCTGAGGTCTATATTTTGTAAACTTAATCCAGCTAGCTTGGAGATTTTAAATGTTTGTTATAGTGCCACTTAAAAGGTTTTGTTTTTGTTTTTGTTTTTTGTTTTGTTTTGTTTTTTTTACATGTTAAGTGCCATGTTTAAACAATTGTGGGCAACAATTTGCCTGTGATAACAATATACTTTGTGTGGGACAAATGGAAGACCCCCTTTCCAAAATTAATTAATCAGAGACATCTTCAGGTTCAAAGAGAAAGCATTTATTTAGTCCCTCCAGGGAGAGGCCCAGACACACACCCAGGAAGATCCCACTATGTGCTTGTGGAATCTGACAAGCTTCTAGCTGGTCAGGATTTAAATAGCAAAAGACCTAAGCCTTTTCATTGGATAGACTAAAAGGAAGTAACCATCCTTGACCAATGATCAACAATATGTCATTTCCTGTAAATTCCTGTCACTGGCTTAGGGTCTGACTTTTAGAGATCATATGACTTCCTGCAACTGAGGGTCCAAGATCTCATCTTATGGCTCTGGGAATAGGGATCATGTGACTTAGGCCTAGTCTCATAAAAAGAAAACTTCACCCAATAAGTCCCATTCAACTTCAAGCTCAGTTCACAATTTGTAACTATTTCTAGATCTAGATTTGTAGTATAGAAGTTTGTTGTATATCATTTAATGAAAATTGAAGTATAATTCTAGCTACATAATTATATTTTATTTATATTTGTATATATTAGGTGTTTAAATTTCAATATCCTACAATGACGTATTGTATAGTTTCTATCTTTTCTTAGAAAACTACAATAATTATTATGACCAGGTCCTTAGAATAACCCTTTGTCAATGTATGATATCAAATGAACTATTTCTTTAACATACTCATTAATTTTTCCTATTTTACAAGCAAATCCATGTAACTAAGTAATGTTTGATGGTTCTTTGTCAAACCACTTTTTGTTTAATTTAATATAGATGTCACCTCTGGAGAGTTTTAAAATTACATTCTTATATCCTAGAAATGTTATAGGCTCTATCTTCAGGCAAAACCTCCCTTCATTTATTCTGTTTATTTTCCATCAGCAGTTCTATTTGGTTTTAAATTCAGGGACATTATGCTTCCTCAGGATAAGCTGATCACTTGAAATTTCATCATCATGCTGAGACACTTCACTTTCCATATTCAATAACTTTGACTTCTGGGATGGAACCAAGATGGCAGAGATGACATATTTCTCTCTGACCTTCTCTACAGCCCTCACACTAATTAGGAAATCCAGCCTCTGAATTATCTCTGGACCAGCAGAACCCACAAATATTGGGAGTGCAAGAAATTATGAGCAGAAGATAATTTCCAAGGTAGCCAGAAAAGGTCTATTTCAATTGAAAATGGGAAGGAGGCAGCCAGCACAAACAGCTGAGTGCAAATGCCAGCACAGACAGTGCAGAGTTCCTGGGCAATGCAGACTCTTTGTGGAGGAGAATCTATGGGGAAGAAAAAGATCAGAAAAGGTACATTTCATTTGGAAACAGGACAGAGGCAATCAGCACAAGCAGCTGAATACAAATGCCAGTGCAAACAGCACAGAATCCCGGGGTGGCAGAGAATCTACAGGGAGAAAATGGACTAGAAAAGGCTTTATTCAATTAGAAATAGGAGAGAGGCAGCAAAGCACAAGAAGATGAGTACAAACCCCAGTCCAGACAGCACAGAGCCCCGAGGCAGGGGAGGTGAAGACTCTGCATGGCAGAGTAGTGAGGAAGGAATCTACAGCAATTGTTGGCCTTTCTGCCCTGGTTTCAAGCCAGTAGATTGGCAGAGAAGTTATAAAACATCCACCACAAAGACACAATATCAGTAGTGAACCCTGAAACTTCAGAATCTCTCCAGACCTGGCCATGCCTACCCAGCACTGGGAGTAAATCAGCACTGACCCAGCCACTTGGAAAAACTCCCCTGCCCTAAAGGCAGACTTTAACTTTTATTAAAAAAAAAAAAAAAAAAAAAAAAAAAAAAAAAAAATGAGTAAAAAAGTAAAGAAGACTCTGATGATAGACAGCTTGTATGGTGAAAGAGAACAGATTTCAAACACTGAGAAGACTAAAGGCAGATTGTCTCCAGATGAAGCCCCAAAAGGTGATATAATCTGATCCCCATCAGCAAGGCTCTCCTAGAAGAAATTAAAGAGGATCTTAAAAGAGAGCTAGAAGAAAAGGGGGAAAGGAAATGAAAAATTTGCAAGAGGGTTTGGAAAAGACAACCTAGAAACTATCAGAAGAATATTCACTACAAAACAGACTTAGTGAAATGGAGAAAAATGGAAAAACTCATTAAAAGATAAATTTGATAAAATGCAACTCCCAGAGAAATGGAATTTGTGATATAGAAAAAGAAAATAAGTCCTTAAAAAATAGAATTTGTAAAAGGGAAAAAGAAAATAATTCCTTAAAACACAAAATTTATGAAATGGAAAAAAATCCATAGAACAAAACAACTCATTTAAAAATACAATTGAACAAATACAAAAAGAAGTAAAAAAAGTAAATGAAGAAACTAATTCACTAAAATTCAGAATGACTCAATGAGACAAGAATCAGTCAAGTAAAACCAAAAAAAGAAAAAAAAAAGAAAATAGAAAAATAGAATAAAATAGAAAATAGAAAAATAGAAAAAATAGAAAAAAATGTAAAATGCTTAATTGGGCAAATATCGTCCCTGAAAGAAAATGTTCACTTTAGCAGGGAAACTTATTCTTGGTCACCAAACACCTCCTGAAAAAGACCCCCAAATTAAAACCCCAAAGTGTTCGGTGAATTCTTTCAATGCTCATTTTACCTTCTGATTCTATGATATTGGTGCAGTTCTCTTTGATGATTTTATGAAAGACAGTGTCTAAGCTCTTTTTTTTTTTTTCATCATGTATTTCATGGAGTTCAAGGAATATCATGACTAAATTTGACAACTATCAAACCAAGGAAAAAATATTACAAGCAGCCAGAAAGAAAAAAATCAAATACTGAGGAACCACAATAAGGATTACTCAGGACCTAGCAGCTTCAATTTTAAAGGATCAAAGGGCCTGGAATCTGATATTTCAAGAGGTAAAGGAACTTGGAATGCAGCCAAGAATAAATTACCCAGCTAAACTGAGCATTTTCTGTCAGGGAAGAAGATGGACATTCAATGAAACTGTTGAATGTAATTTATTTTTGATGAAAAGACCAGAACTAAACAAAAAATTGGACCTTCAAATATAGAACTCAAGAGAAGCAAAAAAAAAGTAAAAAGAAAAAAAATATCCTTGAGAACTGTATTTCTGTTATGGGTATATATTGAGAGTACAAGTATAATCTGATTTTACTGTGATAATATTAAAAAAAAGACAAAAGAAAAAACTAAAAGGGATTGTAACAGGAAAAAAAGGGAAAGTGGAGGGAAATTACATAAGCAAAATACATAGGCAAATTACTTGAGGCAAAGAAAACATATTATACTTGTGGGAAAGAAGAGAGGGTGATGAATATTGTGTGAATCTTACTCTCATCATATTTGGCCCAAAGAAAGAATATTAGATATATTTGGTTTCACCGAGAAACATCTCTCATCTTATAGAAAAGTGGGAGGGTTAAAGGAAAAATTTAAGGAATAGAATAAATAGAAGGGAAAAGAGAAATAGTAGGGAAAGGTATAAGAAAAGAAGGGTCTTTAAAGGAGGAGGACTGCTTGAGGCAAGTAGTGTTCATAAGTAAAATACTGGGGATGAGGGGAAGGGGAAATGGAAAGAGAAAAGTGTAATTTGGGGTTAATAACATGATAGGAAATACAGAATAGTAGTTTTAACTGTAAATGTGAATGGGGTGAACTCTCCCTTAAAATGGAAGCAGATAGCAGACTAGATTAAAAGCCAGAATCCTATAATATGTTGTTTACAAGAAAGACAATTAAAGCAGAGTGATACATACTGAGTAAAGGTGAAAGAAAGGCTGGAGCAGAATAAAAAAGCAAGGATAGCAATCCTAATCTCAAATCAAGCAAAAGCAAAAATTGATCTAATTAAAAGAGATAAGAAACTATATCTTGCTAAAGAGTAGCATAGATAATGAAGCAATATCAATATTAAACATATATGCACCAAGTAGTATAGTATCTAAATTCCTAAAAGAAAAGTTAAGAGAGTTGCAAGAAGAAATATACAGCAAAATTATAATAGTGGGAGATCTCAACCTTGCTCTTTCAGGATTAGATAAATCAAACCATAAAATAAATAAGAAAAAAACTTAAAGAGATAAATATAACAATATAAAAACTAGATATGATAGATCTTTAGAGAAAATTGAATGGAGACAAAAAGGAGTATAGTTTCCTCTTGGCAGTTCATGGAACCAATGCAAAAATTGACTATATATTAGGACATAAAGACCTCAAAATAAAATGCAGAAAGGCAGAAATACTAAATGTATTTTTTTTTTCAGATCACAATGCAATAAAAATTACACTCAATAAAGAGCCAGGGGAAAATAGACCAAAAACTAATTGGAAACTAAATAATCTCATCCTAGAGAATGAATGGGTGAAACAGCAAATCATAGACACAATCAATAATTTCATGAAGAGAATGACAATAATGAGCCAGCATACCAAAATTTGTGGGATGCAGCCAAAGTGGTAATAAAGGGAAATTTTATATCTCTAAGGGCTTACTTGCATAAAATAGAGAAAGAGAAAATCAATGAATTGGTCTTGCAACTAAAAAAGCTAGAAAAAGAATAAATTAAAACCCTTCAATCAAATACCAAATTTGAAATTCTAAAAATAAAAGAGAAATCAATAAAATTGAAACAAAAAATATTGAATTGATAAAGAAAAAAAAGAGTTACTTTTATGAAAAAAAAATACGATAGACAAGTCTTTAGTTAATTTGATTAGAAGAAGGAAAGAAGAAAATCAAATTGTTAGTCTCAAAAATGAAAAGGAAGAACTTTCCAACAATGAAGAGGAAATTAGAACAATAATTAGAAATTACTTTGCCCAACTTTATGCCAATAAATTGGACAATCTAAGTGAAATGGAGGAATATCTACAAAAATATAGATTGTCCAGATTAACAAGAAGAAGAAATAAAATACTTAAATCGTCCCATTTTAGAAAAAGAAACAGAACAATCTATTAATCAACTCCCTAAGACAAATTCTCCAAGGCCACATGGATTTACATGTGAATTCTACCAAATATTTAAGGAACAATTAACTCAATACTATGTAAACTATTTGAAAAAATAGGGAATGAAGGATTCCTACCAAATTCCTTTTATGTCACAGACATGGTACTGATACCTAAACCAGGTAGGACAAAAACAGAGAAAGAAAATTATAAACTAATCTCCCTAATGAATATTGATGCAAAAATCCTAAATAAAATATTAGCAAAGAGATTACAGATAATCATCCACAAGATAATATACCACAACAAAGTAGGATATAAATACCAACTAAGTATGTATACCAGTAATAAAGGGCTAGTTCAATATTAGGGCAACTATTAGTATAATTCACTATATCAATAACCAAATTACCAAAAAACTCATATATTTATCTCAATAGATGCAGAAAAAGTACTTGATAAAAGCCAACACTCATTCCTATTAAAAACACTAGTATAGGAATAAATGGACTTTTCCTTAAAATAGTCAATAGCATCTGTTTTAAACCAGCAAGCATAGTATGTAATGGAGATAAACTAGAACCATAGCCAATAGGATCACAGGGGTAACAAGTTTGCCCACTATGACAATTGCTATTCAATGTTGTATTAGAAATGCTAGCCTTGGCAATAAGAGAAGAAAAAGAGATTAAAGGAATTAGAGTAAGTAATGAGGAAACCTAATTATCAATCTTTGCAGATGATTATGATGCTATACTTAGAGAACCCCAACTAAAAAGCTATTAGAAGTAATCCACAACTTTAGCAAAGTTGCAGGTTGCAAAATAAATCCATATAAATCATCAGCATTCTTATACATCACTAAGAAAATCCAACAGCAAGAGATACAAAGAGAAATTTCATTTAAAATAACTTGATAATATAAAATATTTGGGAATTTACCTGCCAAAGGAAAGTCAGGAACTATATAAGCAAAACTACAAAATACTTTCCACACAAATAAAGTCATATCTAAACAACTGTAAAAATATCATGTGCTCATGGATAGATCAAGTGAATGATGACAATATTACCTAATCTATTTATTTTGTTCTATACAATCAAACTCCCAAGAAACTATTTTACTGAACTAGAAAAAAAATATAATAAAATTCATCTGGAAAAACAAAAGATCAAGAATCCCAAAAGGAATTAATGAAGAGAAAAGCAAATGATGGTGGCCTAGCTGTACCAGATCTAAAACTATATTATAAAACAGCAGTCATCAAAACCATTTGCTATTGGCTAAGAAATAGACTAGTTGATCAGTGGAATAAGTTAGGTTCTCAGAACAAAATAGCCAATGACTATAACAATCTAGTATTTGACAAACCCAAAAGTCCCAGCTTTTGGGATAAGAATTCACTATTTGACAAAAACTGCTGGGAAAATTGGAAACTATTATGGCAGAAATTAAGCATTGACCCACACCTAACACCATATTCCAAGATAAGGTCGAAATGGGTTCATGATCTAGACATAATGATATTATAAACAAATTACAAGAACATAGGATAGTTTACCTCTTGGATTTGTGGTAGAGGAAGGAATTTGTAACCAAAGAAGAACTAGACACTATTATTGATCATAAAATAGATAATTTTGATTATATTAAGTTAAATTTTTGTACAAATAAATAATGCAGACAAGATTAGAAGGGAAGAAATAAGCTTCAAAAACATATTTATATTCAAAGAATCTGACAAAGGCCTCATTTCTAAAATATATAGATAATTGATTCAAATTTATAATAGTTCAAGCCACTCTCCAATTGATAAATGGTCAAAGGATATGAAAAATTTTCAGATGAGGAAATTGAAACTACTTGTAGTCACGTGAACAGGTGCTCCAAATCACTATTGATCAGAGAAATGCAAATTAAGACAACTCATGAGATATCATTACACACCTGTCAGATTGGCTAAGATGACAGGAAAAGACAATGACAAATGGTGGGAGATGTGGGAAAACTGGGATACTGATACATTGTTGGCAGAACTGTGAATAGATCCAACCATTCTGAATAGCAGTTTGGAATTATGCTCAGAAAGTTATCAAAGTGTGTATATCCTTTGATCCAGCAGTGTTTTTATTGGGTTTATATCCCAAAGAGATTTTAAAGGAGGGAAAGGGACCCAAATGTGCAAAAATGTTTGTGGCAGCCTTCTTTGTAGTGGCAAGAAATTGGAAACTGAATGGACGCTCATCAATTGGACAATGACTGAATAAATTATGGTATATAAATGCTATGGAATACTACTGTTCTGTAAGAAACGACCAACAGGATGATTTTAGAGAGGCTTGGAGAGGTCTACATGAACTGATGGTAAGTGAAATGAGCAGAAGCAGGAGATCATTATACAATACAACAACAAGACTATATGACAATCAATTCTAATGAGCATGGCTCTCTTCAGCATTGAGATAATTTAAACCAGTTCCACTTGTGCAGTGATGAACAGAGCCATCTACATCCAGAGAGAGAACCATGGGAACAGAGTATAGAACACAACATAGCATTTTCACATTTGCTTGCATCTCAGTTTTTCTTTTTCTTCCTTCTTGATCTGATTTTTCTTTTGCAACAAGATAACTGTATAAATATGTACACATATATAGGATCTAACATGTATTTTGACATATTTAACGTGTATTAGACTATCTGCCAGCTAGGGGAGGGGATGGGGGAAGGAGGGGAAAAATTGGAACAAAAGGTTATGCAAGGGTCAATGTTGGAAAAATTACACATGCATATGCTTTGTAATACAAAGCTTTAAAAAAAAATCAGTAACTTCTCAGCACCCTGATGCCTTTCTCTTCTGATTGGAGGACTGGGGAAGAAAGCAATAAACTCCTCCCAAATCTTTCTTTTGTAGAAGATTCAGAATTTTCTTGGTAACTTCACATTCCATCAATGTGAATTTAACTCCATGAATATAATAGATAATGCCTTTGTATGATTTACCTCCTACTCCCCTCCTTCACCATTTTTTTTTTTTGGTATATTGTCTTCCCTTCATTAGACTGTAAGCTTCTCCTGTAGGAACTTTCTTTCATAATTATATTCCCCAGAGGTTAGCTCAGAGTTTGGTATTTAGTAGGTATTAAATAGATGCTTAATGAACTGAATTGAATTATATTAGATAAACTCAATGGCATATATATTTTTTTAAAATAAGCCTTTACAGTTATTGCTCATTGAAATGATGACTGGTTATATATAATAACAGTAATAATAATAAAAATATTACTGTGGATTATCTCAGTTAGTTCATAAGGGAATTCTAGTTTGTTGGCTCTTTTCAATGTTGAGATGATGCTGGTCAATTCCAATAGATCTGTGATGGAGAGAACTATCTGCATCCAAAGAGAGAACTATGGAGAATGAAGGTGGATCACAACATAGTATTTTCACCTTTGTTGTTGTTGGTTTTTTTTTTTCTTGCTTACTTGTATTTTTCTCTTTTCATTGTCCCCCCCTTTTGATCTGATTTTTCTTGGGCAACATGATATATGTGGAAATATGTTTAGAAGAATTATACATGTTTAACCTATATTGGATTTCTTGCTATCGAGGGCAGGGGAAGAACTAGGGAAGGAGAAAGAAAAATTTGGAAAACAAGGTTTTGCAAGGGTAAATGTTGAAAATTATTTTTGTATATATTTTGAAAAATAAAAAGCTATTATATTTTAAAATATATATCTGAATTTTATCTACAGATATTATAGAAGTTTGAGTAATTCTCTACCATCTGTTAGTGGTTGTAGGATAACAATATGCTAATAATATTTCAACACTTCACATCAATTTCCAAAGAAGATAAATTACTCATAATCATATAGGATCTACATTGCCAAATATTTATTTTTTGAATTATTTATTACTTATTATTTGAATCATTTATTAAGTATATGCTAAAGTACTGTGGTAAATTTGTGAGAAGATACAAAAAGTAATTAGACATAGTCCTTGCTCTTGAGGAAATTTTAGTCTAATGTGGGAAGTAAGATATGAAAGCATTCATAATTATTAAAAATGATGTTCTACTTATACGAGTATTTGTTTTATTTATATTAGCACTAATAGGTATGGCTGAAATAGCTACTCAGAGTACATTATGTGTATGGCTCCAAGACTTGAGCTATTCCAGCTTATTATGAAATACGTATACATGCCAAACTGAAAATGCTTCAGCCCAAGCTGATTCTAATCTAGTCTAAGGGCAAGGAAATTGACAATAATTATTTATAGTTAATCAAAAATTTTAGCCAATTCCATTAAAGAGCTAGTCTCTTCCCCAGCTTTGAATGACCTGAAATGATCACTTACTAACAGAAAGCAGGTACTAAGTTTAGAACATCAGTATCATTCCTGGGGAAAAATTGAAACATCAACCTCTAATTTCTTTATTGAATGAAAATCAAACCAATAATGTTGGCTTTAAAACTCACAAGGAAAAAGAATATGAGCTTTCTTAGTGAGGGCTGAAATTTCAGATCTCCCTTTTGGCACCATATTTTCTTTTTATATCATCAAAATAAAATCAAATTATAACTGCTCTCTCTAAGTATACCCATAACAGAGATATTGATCTCAACAGGTAAACATATCATCTTTCTATATAGGGATATAAGCTTTTTAATTTTTAAAAGAAAGTTTTTTTTCTTTTCCTTTTTACCTTTCTATCCTTCTCTTGAGTTCTTTATTTGAAGATCAAATTTTCTATTCAGTTCTGGTTATTTCATCATAGATAAATGAAATTCACCTCTTTCATTTGATGTCCATCTTTTTCCCAGAAAGATGATGCTCAGTTTTGGTGAATAGTTGATTCTTAGCTGCAATCCAAGGTCTTTTGCCTTTTGGAATATCAGATTCCATTCCCTTCAATCCTTTACAGTAGAAACTGCTAGGACCTGGGTAATACTGATGGTGGCTCCTTGATATTTGAATTGTTTCCTTCTGGCTGCTTGCAATATTTTCTCCTCAATTTGATAACTCTGAAATTTAGCTGCAATTTTCCTTGGAATTTTCATTTTGGTATCTTTTTCATGATCAGTGATCGATTAATTCTTTCAATGGCTATTTTGTCCTCTGGTTCTAGGACATATGGGAATTTTCCTTGATGATTTCATGAAAGATAATGTCTAGGCCCTTTTTTTCATCATGGTTTTCAGGAAGTCCAATAATTCTTAGATTGTTTCTCTGAGATCTATTTCCAGATCAGTGGTTTTTCCTAGAAAGTATTTCATACTTTCTTCTATTTTTTTTTTTTTTTGGTTTTGTTTGACTGATACTTGAAGTCTTTTTGAGTCATTCATTTCCATTTGTTCAATTATAATTTTTAATGAATTATTTTCTTTAGTTAGTTTTTTAAATCTTCTTTTGCATTTGTTCAATTTAATTTTTAAATGAGGTGTTTTGTTCATTACATTTTTGTTCCATTTCACAGATTTTGTTTTTCAGGGAATTGGTTTCTTTTTCACTTTTATTTTGTAAGGAGTTATCTGCTTTTTGCATTTAATCAAATCTATTTTTAAGGAGTTTTCTTCAGATAATTTCTGTTTTTCCTTTTCCATACCTTCTTGCAAAGATCTTTTTTCCTTTCCCCATGTTTCTTTTAGCTCTCTTTTAAGATCCTTTTTTGAATTCTTCCAAGAGAGCCTTGTGAAATGGGGACCAACTCATATCATGCTTTGGAGCTTCCTCTGGAGCTGATTTGCCCTTATGATCCTCAGGGTTTGAGTTTTGTTCTTCTCTTTCTACATAAAAAAAAGTTGTCTGTGGTCAGAATTTTTTGTTTTGTTTTTGTTTTTTGCTTTTTGCTTATTTTTTTAAAGGTTGAAGTCTGCTTTTAAGGCAAAGAGACAACAGTGCTTTAATTTGCTTTGGGGACAGTGCTGCTGACTGACTTCTGGTGCTAAATAGGAATCATTAGGTCCTACTTTTTTGGGGGGTTTAGGGGCTCACAATTTTCTTTTTTTATTTGCTTTGTATGTCTTAGAGCAAATCTTTGGAACCACTGGCTTATAACCATGAGGCTATTCAATTCTATCATGAGCTTTTAGCATCTACAAGATGGAAACAATTCATGGGATGAATAATGATTAAGTGTATCTTTTAACAAGCTACCCCAACTAAGATATTACAATTTAGTGAGGCAATTTAATATAATGAATAAGAAGCTTTCCAAAAAATTGAAGACCAAATGCCAATTCTTACATATACTAGCTATGTGTCCTTGGACAAAACACTTAAGCTCTCAGTGTTCTAGACAACTTTTTGTGACTTTAAGTTGAAAAGAAAGTGATGACCTACATTGGTAATTTTGAGGAACAAGGGTTAGACTCCAAAAATATATTGGGGTTTTGGACCAGCGGTGTGAGTATCCCAAAATAATTTGTAGGCTTAGATCATCTTCAAATTGAAGCAAAGACTTTTATTATTACACCATTGACTGGTGGACTAAAAATTCCAAAATGGAAGTTTAAAGATTAATAAGGGAAAACATAAGGATTAAGCTCCCTAACTGACCATTAACAAGAATAAAGACACCATTAAGACAGGCTAAATTCCTTTCCCCCTTGTTTTTAAGTTTCTTTTCTTTTTTTATTAAAGCTTTTTATTTTAAAAACATATGCATGGGTAATTTTTCAACACTGATCCTTGCAAAACCTTCTGTTCCAAATTTTCCCCTCCCCCTAGATGGCAGGTAGTCCAATACATGTTAAATATGCTAAAATATATGTTACATCCAATATATGTATATTTATTTATACAGTTATCTTGCTGCACAAGAAAAATCAGATCAAGAAGGAAGAAAAAAATTAACAAGAAAACAAAATGCAAGCAAACAACAACAGAGAGAGTAAGAATGCTATGTTGTGGTCCACACACAGTTCACTTGGTCCTCTCTGTGTGTGCAGATGGTTCTCTTCATAACTGAACAAGTGGAACTGGTTTGAATCATGTCATTGTTGAAGAGAGCCATAGTGCATCAGAATTGATCATTGTATAGAATTGGTTTTGCTGTGTATAATGATCTCCTGCTTCTGCTCATTTCAATTAGCATCAGTTCATGTAAATCTCTCCAGGCCTTTCTGAAATCATCCTTCTGGTCATTTCTCACAGAGCAATAATATTCCCTAACATTCATATACCACAATTTATTCAGCCATTCTCCAATCGATGGGAATTTACTCAGTTTCCAGTTCCTTGCCACTACAGAAAGGGCTGCCACATTTTTGCACAGGTGGGTTCCCTTTTTCTCCTTTAAGATCTCTTTGGAATATAATCTCAGTAGAAACACTGCTGGATCAAAGGGTTGCTGGATCACAGTTTGATAACTTTTTGAACATTGTTCCAAATTGCTCTCCATTCACAGTTCCACCAACAATGTATCATTGTCCCAGGTTTCCTACATCCTAGCCAACATTCATCATTATCTTTTCCTGCCATCTTAGCCAATCTGGGAAGTGTGTAGTGCTATCTCAGACCTATCTTAATTTGCATTTCTCTGATCAATAGTGATTTGGAGCATCTTTTCATATGACTACAAATTGTTTCAATTTCTTCATCTGAAAATTGTTCATATCCTTTGACCATTTATAAATTGGAAAATGGCTTGAATTCTTCTAAATTTGAATCAATAATCTATTTGAGAAATGAAGCCTTTATTAGAACTTTTGAATGTAAAAATATTTCCTAGTTTATTTCTTCCTTTCTAATCTTTCTGCATTGGTTTTGTTTGTACAAAAAAATTTTAATATGATATAATCAAAATTATCTTTTTTTTGTCAAAAATGATCTCTAGTTCTTCTTTGGTCACAAATTCCTTCCTCTTCTACAGATCTGAGAGGCAAACTATCCTATGTTCTTCTAATTTATTTATAATCATTCTTTATGTCTATATCATGAACGCATTTCAACCTTATCTTAGAATACGGTGTTAGGTATGGGTCAATGATTAATTTCTGCTATACTATTTTCCAATTTTCCCAGCAGTTTTTGTCAAATAGTGAATTCTTATCCCAAAGGTTGGGGTCTTTGGGTTTGTCAAACACTAGATTGCTATAGTCATTGACTATTTTGTTCTGTGAACCTAACCTGTTCCACTGATCAACTAGTCTACTTTTTAGCTAGTACCAAATGGTTTTGATATCTGCTGCTTTATGATATAGTTTTAGATCTGGTACAGCTAGGCTACCTTTGTTTGTTTTTCTTTTCATTAATTCCCTTGAAACTCTTGATATTTTGTTCTTCCAGATAAATTGTGTTGTTATTTTTTCTAGTTAAGTAAAGTAGTTTCTTGGGAGTTTGATTGGTATATCATGCAATAGATTAGTTTAGGTAATATTGTCATCTTTATTATATTCACTCAATCAATCCATGAGCATGTGATATTTTCCCAATTGGTATGGGATAATTTTTGGTTTGGAAAGTGTTTTGTAGATTTGCTAATATAGTTCTTGACTTTCCCTTAGCAGATAGATTCCCAAATATTTTATCCTATCAACAGTTATTTTAAATAGAATATTTATTTGTATCTCTTGCTGTTGGATTTTGCTAGTGATATATAAGAATGCTGATGATTTATGTGGATTTATTTTGTATACTGCAACTTTGCTAAAGTTGTGGATTACTTCTAATAGTTTTTTAGTTGATTCTCTAGAGTTTTCTAAATATACCATCATATAATCTGCAAACAGTGATAATTTGGTTTCCTCATTCTCCACTCTAATTCATTTAATCTCTTTTTCTTCTCTTGTTGCCAAAGCTAGTATGTCTGATACAAAATGGAATAGTAATGGTGATAGTGGGCAACCTTGTTTCACCCTGATCTTATTGGGAATGGTTCCAGTTTATCCCCATTACATATGATGTTGCAGCTGGTTTCAAATAGGTGCTACTGACAATTTTAAGAAAAAATTTATTTATTTCTATACTCTCTAGTATTTTTTTAATAGGAGTTGGTGTTAGATTTTATCAAATGCTTTTTCTGCACCATTGAGATAATCAGGTAGTTTTTGTTAATATGATTATTGATATAATCAATTATACTAGTAGTTTTCCTAATATTGAACCAGCTCTGCATTCGTAGTATAAATCCTATTTGGTGATAGTGTATTATCCTGGGGGTACTTTTTTGTAATCTCTTTGCTGATATTCTATTTAAGATTTTTGCATAAATATTCATTTGGGAGATTGGTCTATAATTTTCTTTTCTTTCTCTGTTTTTATTCTTCTTGGTTCAGGCATCAGTACCATGTCTGTATCATAAAAGGAATTTGGTAGAAGTCCTTCTTTCCCTATTTTTAAAATAATTTATATAGCATTGGGTTAATTGTTCTTTAAATATTTGTTAGAATTTACATATAAATCCATCTGGCCCTGGAGAATTTGTCTTAGGGAGTTGATTAATAGCTTGTTCTGCTTCTTTTTCTAAAATTATTTAAGTAATTTAGTTCCTCTTCTTATTAATCTGGACAATCTATATTTTTGTAGATATTCCTCCATTTCCCTTAGGTTGTCAAATTTATTGGCATAAAGTTGGGCAAAGTAATTTCTAATTATTGCTCTAATTTTCTCTTCATTTTTAGAAAGTTCTCCCTTTTCATTTTTGAAACTACCATTTTAGTTTCCTCTTTCCTTTTTCTAATCAAATTAGCTAAACAGTTGTCTATTTTTTTTCATAAAACCAACTCTTAGTTTTATTTATTCAATAGGGTTTTTTGTTTGTTTTTTACTTTCAATTTTATTGATCTTTCATTTTATTTTTAGAATTTCAAGTTTGGCATTTGATTGAGAATTTTTTAATTTGTTCTTTTTCTAGCTTTTTTTAGTTGCAAGCCAATTCATTGATCTTTTCTTTCTCTATTTTATGCAAGTAAGTATCTAGAGATATAAATTCCCCTTATTACTGCTTTGGCTGCATCCCACAAGTTTTGGTATGCTGATTCATAATTGTCATTCTTTTGGATGAAATTATTGATTGTGTAAATAATTTGCTGTTTTATCCATTCAGTCTTCAGGATGAGATTATTTAGGTTCCAATTACTTTTTGGTTTATTTCCCCCTAGTTTTATATTGAATATAATTTTTACTGCATCGTAATCTGAAATAAATGCATTTACTATTTCTGCCTTTCTGCATTTGATTTTGAGGTCTTTATGTCCTAATATATGGTAGTTCCATGAATTACTAAGAAGAAAGTGTACTCCTTTCTGTCTTCACTCAGTTTTCTCCAAAGATCTATCATATCTAGCTTTTCTAGTATTCTATTTACCTCTTTAATTTCTTTCTTATTTATTTTGTGGTTTGATTTATCTAGTTCTTAGAGAGCAAAATTGTGATCCCCTACTAGTATAGTTTTTTTTTTTTTTTTTTTTTTTTTTTTTTTAATTTCTTCTTGCAGCTTTCTTAACTTCTCCTTTAGGAATTTAGATGCTATATCATTTGATGCATATATGTTTAGTATTGATATTGCTTCATTATCTATGCTACCCTTTAGCAAGATATAGTTTCTTTCCTTATCTATTTTAATTAAATCAATTTTTGCTTTTGCTTGATCTGAGGTCAGGATGACTGTCCCTGTTTTTTTTTTTTTTTTTTTTTTTTTAACTTCACCTGAAATATAATAGATTCTGTTCCAGTCTTTTACCTTCACTTGGTATGTATCACTCTGCTTTAAATGTGTTTCTTATAAACAATATATTGTAGGATTCTGGCTTTCAATCCAGTCTGCTATCTGCTTCCACTTTAAGGGAGAGTTCACCTCATTCACATTTACAGTTAAAACTACTAATTCTGTATATCCTGTCAGCTTATTAACCCCAAATTATACTTTTCTCTCTCTTTCCTTTTCCCCTTTCACTCCTCCCTAGTATTTTACTTATGAGTACTTCTTGCCTCAAGTAGCCCTTCTCCTTTAGAGTCCTTCTCCCTTTCTTATACCTTTTCCCTACTACTTCTGCTTTTCCTTCTATTTAGTCTACTTCTTCCTTTTTCCCTTTCTTCTCCCACTTTTCTATAAGGTGAGAGAAGTTTCTCAGTGAAACCAAATGAGTCTGATATTTTCTCTTTGAGCCAAATCTGATGAAAGTTCATTTTTTTTTTTTACTGATTTTTAATGTTTCTTTGAGTCATTCATTTCCATTTGTTCAGTTTTGATTTTTTAGTGAATTATTTTCTTCATTTACTATTTTTACTTCTTTTTGTATTTTTCCAATGTTTTAAATGAGTTGTTTTGTTCTATTTTTTTTTCCATTTCACAAATTCTGTTTTTCAGGGAGTTGTTTTTCATTTTTCCATTTTATAAATTGTGTTTTTTTTTTAGAAGTTATTTTCTTTTTCTGTTTCACAAATTCTGTTTTTCTGGGAGTTGTTTCTTTTTCCATTTTGTCAAATCTATCTTTTAATGAGTTATATAGCTTTTTCATTTCACTTAGACTATTTTCTTTCGCCTTTTCTAAACCCTCTTGCAAAGTTTTCATTTCCTTTCCCCATTTTTCTTCCAGCTCTCTTTTAAGATGCTTTTTAATTTCTTCTAGGAGAGGCTTGTGTAGGGTCCAATTTATATCACCCTTTGGCTTCATCTGGAGACAATCTGCTTTTAGCCTCTTCAGGGTTTGAAATCTGTTCTTCTCTTTCATCATAAAAACTGTCTATGATCAGTGTTCTTTGCTTTTATACTCATTTTTTTTTTAATTAAGGTCTGCTTTTAGGGCGGCAGATTTCTCTACAAGCTGCAGCAGCTGTGCTGGGTCAGTGCTGATTCATTCACTGTGCTGGGTGGGCATGGCCAGGTCCTGTGAGATTCTGGCATTTTGGGGTTCAGTGTTTGTGTTGTATGTTTTATAATTTCTCTGCTGATCTACTGGCTTGCAGCCAGGGCAGAATGGCGAACATGCTGTAAATTCTTCCCCTAGATTTTCCACTATGCAGAGCTCCCACCTCTGTGGGTCTGCAATGCCACACAGGCACCTGTGCTCAGCCTGCTTGTGTTTGGCCCACCTCCCTCCATGCCTGATTGAAATAGACCTTTTTTTTGATGATCTTTGAAATTATCTTCCATTTCCAATTTGTTACACTTTTGATATTTGTGGATTCTGTCAGTCCAAAGCTAATTCAGAGGCTGGATTTGTGAATTAGTCTTAGGGTTGTGAGAGAAGGCAGAAAGAAATGTGTGTCCTCCCTGCTATCTCAGCTGTGCCCCAGTTTTAATTTTTGTAGGCTGAGTTACTAATGAACTAGCCATTGTGGTGCTTAGTAAGTGACTAGTTCCTAAAAGGAGTTAGAGGAAATTATGTCATTCACTGGTGGATTTAGTTCTCAAAAGAACTAAGGTATTGTGATGCTTAGTAAAGGGGTGAAGCCTAAAAGGAATTTGTGAAGAAATGAGGTACCAGTAGGTTCTTTTATAGGAGAAAAATAACTTCTTAATTTGGCCTTCTGATTGGATACAGTAACAGTGGAGTTATAATAATTTTGTCAATGAAAGAATTTCATAAAGAATTCAACAAAGGTCTACTGCAATAAAGGCCCTCTTAAGGATAACAAAATATCCACTTATGGACAGATTATTCTGTCTGTGCTTCTCCATGCTTGCCTCAGGGAGTAGCCCTGAAAATTCTACTAGAACCACTGCAACAAAGGCTCACTTAAATTCTACTGAAATCCAATTAAAGCCTTCTCCAGTCAACTGCTCCTCCCTATTGTCCACCTTCCTACTGCTGGGGTCTTATTCACCCCATCACTAGAGTAAATTCCTTATACTACTGAAATCACAGGTTCAGAATTTATCCAGTCCTTTTATTTCTGAAAACATGATATTTGCATAAAATATGAATTGCTATGATAAATGAGAAAAAAAAAGTCCCTTGTTGCTGAAAAGCTCAAGTAAGACTTACTTAAAAAAAGTGATAGTTAAGATGAGTCTTGAAAAGAGGTAAGTTATTATTGATTTGATATAAGTTTGGAAAGTATATGCCAGAAGAAGGAATCACATGAATAAAACTATAGAAATGAGAAATTTTGGAATTGGGGCTTGAGGTGGTAAATATTCAATCTAATATTACTAGAGGATAGGGTAGATGAGGATGAAAATTATAAGGAAAATGTAGAGATTCCGGTTATAGCAAAAATGGAAGATGTTAAATCTCAGAAGAAAAAAAAGAGTTTGGATTTTATCCAGTAAAGCATACACCAGGATTTTAACTCTTTCATAAGCATTTGTCTCCTAAACGAAATAATTAATGCTATTAGAGAAGAGTACTATGTGTAATACATGAGGTTTAGTAGTAATACCATTGGATGTATTGCCAGAGGACCTATATCCCACCCCTGACTCTTATACTTAATAGCTGTATGATTTTGGACTAATCATTTATAATCATCCATAAAATAAGTTCAATGGTGAAATAGACGACCACTAAATTACCTTTGACTTTCAAACTCTATAATACATTTTCTTATATTCTTTCATATTACCAAATATAGTACTCACTGAATATGTTCTTTTTGGTTCAGTTTCCTAGAGGTCTCTGCGTTCTTGGGAGCAGCATTCTTTTCAGCTCAGTAATCACCACAAGTACAGCCAGGTGCTAAAGTCCAAATCCTTTATTATTTCCTTCCAGTCTCCTTTCCTGGGACCCAGTTAGCTTTCCTTGAGGCCTATCTCTCTTCTTGGTTCCTAGAACTTAAGCTCCCACCTGCCTTCTCTGGCTTCTGAATCTCCTGGAAACTAGAGGTTTGTGCTTCAGCCTCCAGCTACCACAAAGGTATACAATGGAATGAATTTGTCTCAGCCTCTGAGAACTTCTAGTGTGCTTGTCTACCCTGGACCTGAGAGCTTCTAGCTTATATGTTCTACATTGAGTATAAACCAATCATTATATCACTGGGAAACCATTATTTGTTGTAAGATTAAATCTATCATATTGAAGCATGCTAAACTAGATGGATACATTGTCTCCTCAATTCCACTGTGGATCCATTTGGTCCTAGTAAATCTCTCCCTTTCAAATAAAATATTAAATTGTTCTTTAATCTCTATCTTGCCTCAGTTTCTATGGCATTACACTACCAACAAATTCCTGTGGAAGTTTCCATTCCCAACTCTCCACATATACAATTATACCAATAAAATGTATGTTGATGGAATTTTTAATAAACACTAATCAAAATTGATTTCTATACAATTTTATAATTGATGCAGTTACAGGAAGCAACTCTCCCACTGTTGCATATAATTGAGCTGATAACTCTACCATGTTTCTAGGATTACTTTAGCTTTACGCCCAAGGAACACTGTTACCATTGTTGAGGTTATGGGATATAGTCATATTCTCCTTGTACCAAGACATCAACATGATGTAGTTTAGCCACAAATAATAGATAGAACCCCAAAAAGTATATTGGGATTATGAACTGGTGATGAGAGATGTCTCAAAAGCATTTGTAGGCATAGACTGGAAAATCAAGAGGCAAAGATTTTATTATATTTTTAAGAGCAGGCCATATTCGTAGAGAAGTTTTCTATAACAAAGGGAAATACATGTTCCCTAGCAGAGATGGCAAATGAAGGATTACTATGCTAAAAGGAGTGTAAGATCCTAATAAATGTTAGCTATTGTAATGCTTAGCAAGTGGATAAGCCTCCTTTTTTGAGTTAGTGAGGATCTACCAGATGAACAAATCTCTTATAGGGGAAATGTAACCTATATTATAGGGGGAGGGGGACTTCACATCATAACTTGGCTTTCTGATTGTATATAATAACTCTAGAGCTATCAAAGATTTCTATCTGGGGTGAAGCTGTAATCAAAATTCCACTTGAACAAAAGATCTACTTAAGGTTGACAAGATCTTAACAGTGCTCCTTCCTGATTGCCTCAGAGTGTAGCTAGGCTTTCAGATTGTTTACAGTGACTCAGGCTTTCTATGTCTATGCCACCTGGCTACCAAAGATCTCACCAACACCTCATCATTCCTGACTGGAGACTTCATATTCTGTGTCACACACAAAGGAAACATCAATAGTCCCTTTAACTCTTTAATTTAAGAGCAGTCACTCAAATAACATTCAGGAATATAAAGGTAGTGATCTTTTTATACTATATTATAGTGAAACTGTACCTGAATTGTATTCAAATTTTAAAAAGATCATGGAAAAACTGAAGTTTTCATATAGCATCTTCATTTCTGTTATCTCCATCATGATACCTTTTATTTCTGTAGCACTTCATACATTTCAAAGATCCTCAACTTTTTTCTTTATTATTGCATTCTTATAATAAACTCCAAGGTAGGTAGGATGATTTTTATTATTCTCTTGGGACCAAAGAAGAAAGGGAATTTCAAGGAGCTTAAATGATTTCCTCAAGGTCATCCAGTTAGAAACTGATAGAGCTAGGACCAAAACCCAAGTTCTCTGGATACTAATTTTGTTTTCTCCTTTATGGTGTGCTGCATTACTTTTTGCTTTTAAGAAAAATTCTCTTATGATATATTGTATCTTTCAATGTCATATGAAAGCCTTAAATGGTTCCCTTATATTTTTTTTCTTTTTTCAGCTCATGAACCACTTTAGCTGGTAAAAAGACTCTGTAACCACTTACTTCACCTGACATATGTCATAGAAAAAAGTTTCTAGAATGAATGGGGCACTTACACTGGCAAAGAAAAAAAAAAAAAAGAAAGAAAGATCTCATCAATAGCTTAATGTTTTCAATGTTGACATCAATATTAGAAGACAAGCCTATAGATTCCACACAATATTTTTAGAGCAATCCACAGACTCTGAAGTCCTCTTTTTGAGAACCACTGGAGGCTTAGCCTGTGGGAAAGGGGAAGGAGAGATATACCAGATAAATTTTGTGATTAAAAAAACACCAGTACAATTTCCCAGAGAGAAAAATTGTTCTTAAGTTCCTTTAAATCTCTCTCTTTCATCATTTTCATGGCATGATAATACTCCATTATGCAGATAGATACTCCATATTTTTTTCAGCCATTCTTCAATAGATAGGCATCCATTTTGTTGATATCTTTGCTGCAACAAAAAGTACTTCTATGACTATTTTGATACATATAGGTTCTTTCCCATTTTTCTTGATCTTTTTGTGCATATGCCAAATAAGGTTATTATGGGATCAAAGGCATGGGAAATTTAGTGACTTTTGAGGGATTTTTTTTTTCAAATTTTTTTCATAATAGTTTGACAAATTCACAGCTTCACTACAATGCATCAGTGTTTCTATCAACCCACGTTCTTTTCAGCAGTTGTCATTTTGCTTTTTTCTTCATATTTGGCTATCTAATAAATGTGAGATAGAGCCTTAGACTTTATCTTTTTTATTTATCTTTCATTTCTCCTAGTGTTAGGTCATTTTTCTTCAAATACTTCTTGATAGTTACCAGGGTTGGGCTTTTTTTTTTGTTTGTTTTTTTGTTTTGTTTTGTTTTTGAGAATTTGTATTTAAATTATTTTGCCATGTATCTATTGGGGAATGGCTCTACTTATATATTTGTATCCAATTTCTAAATATCTTGGACATGAAACATCTTCAGAAAACAAAAATATTAAAAAATGATCTATTCCCTTAGTTAGCTGTTTTATTTCTAATTCACACTGTATTCATTTTGCTTATGAAAATTTCCCCACTTTATATAATCAAAATTATATATACATATATATATGTACATATATACATATATATTCAATGATTATATTTGTTTGGTCAAAAAATCTTTCTGTCTTTAATTGTTAGAGAAATCTCCCTCTATTTCTATTTTGTTTATTAAATAACTTCATATAAATGCCACATATCTATTTGATATTTAATGTGGTTAGAGTTATCTGAGCCTAATTTCTACAAGTTTGTTTTTTAGTTTTCCAAGATGTCATTAAAGAGTGAATCCTTTCCATTACAGTTGTTTTTATTGAAATTCTAGAACACTCTATTCAAATATCTCTAGGTATTGTGTACCTTACCAGTTCTACTGATCAACTTACCTTGTTAACCAGTACTAAATTGTTTTGATGGTTACTCCATTTGAAGTTAAGTTTTAACTACATTGCTAAACTCTTTTTCCATTAAAAAAATCTCTTGAGATTCTTGACATAGTTGTCCTCCAGATGAATAGTTATAATTACATTTGATTCTATAAAGTAATCTGTCAGTGTTATGGCATTAAATCTATAATTATTCCATGTATCATTGCCATTTTTATTAACATGTAAAATGTATCCTTTTCTGATTTTGTATTCCTTTTGTAAATTTTATAATGTAGTTGTATTTATGTAATTTCTGTGTATGTTTTAAAAGGTGGAGTCCCGTGTTTTAGTAAATATGAATAGAAATTAGTTAATGCGAAAATTATCAAATGATAGGGTGACAATAAGACACCTGATTTTATTTCAAAGGTTTCTAGCTTTTCTCTACTACAGAAAAGCAGGCTATTGATTTTTGATATATATTGTTTGCCATTTAAGGCTTTCTACTGTTATTTTTTAAAGGAAAATTATTGTATTTTGTACATTTTTTTTTGCTTCTACCAATAAAATCATGTTAACTTTATTAATTATTATTAATGCAGTCTATTATGTACATACGTTTTAAAATATTGAATCAATTCTGAATTTCTGGTGTAAATCCAAGTAGGTCATTATTATGTTATTGTTTTGTTAATATTTTAGTTAATTTTTTTTCACTTATTTCTCTATTAGAAATAGCTTCTATGATTTTCTTTCTCCAATGTATTGCTCTGTGGTTTAGTCATCCAGACTTATTTGTCTCACCTCCTCCCCAATATCTCTGACTTGAATACGACCTCATCTCTTTCATTGTGGTAAAAAAATCCATGCCATCTAAAGCAAAATCCCTCTTCTTTTCTTTTCTTCATGATAAATCCTTTGAAAATATTGCCTACTTTTTACACTTTTTCCCTTTTCTCTGACAATGAGATA
Source organism: Sminthopsis crassicaudata (assembly GCF_048593235.1). Classification (NCBI taxonomy): domain Eukaryota; kingdom Metazoa; phylum Chordata; class Mammalia; order Dasyuromorphia; family Dasyuridae; genus Sminthopsis; species Sminthopsis crassicaudata. Next base: position 499,106,731 of record NC_133619.1, on the reverse strand, counting down.
ATCCTTCTTGTCAAGACCAATTGCTATACTTCTATATGTATGATCTTGATAACCATCCTTTCCAGCCTTCTGTGGGACATTGTCATCTCAATCATTTTTCTCCTAACCTTCAACCTCTTTTTTTCACTGGTAGTTTTTCTACTACTTTCAATACAATAAAGTCTCCCCCAATATTAAAAAAAAAAATCCTCACTTGATCCTTATATCCCTTGAAGTTATTTTTCCTATATGGTTCCTACCTTTCTCAGAAAATTCCAAGGGGAGAAAGTCATTTATAGTCATTGATAACAATTCTTGTTTCACTTCTCAAATTAAAAGCAAAATTCTGAAAAATCACTGAAAAGACTGCTTATTTTGAAGTTATTCATAATCTTCTTAATAGAATTGATGCATCTGACACTACTAATTTCTTTCTTCCTGAATATTCTCTCCTTTCTGGTTTTGTTTCTTTTCAAAATAACATTTAATTTAAATTTTTTATTTTATTTACCAATTTTTTCACTTTTTTAGTTACACTTATGGGTTTTGTGGGGAAGCAGTGAGAGTGTGTGTGTGTGTGTGTGTGTGTGTGTGTGTGTGTGTGTGTGTGTGTGTAAGAGAATCTTTCCAGCCTGAAACTGGCATCTATCTCAGGCTTGTTATATCCCTTTAGAAATAAAGTTCAAAGACTGAGGGCAATGAAAAGTGAATTCCCTAACTTTGGAGTCCAGTTCATGGAGAAACCACCAATGTGTCAAGCATTATATTAAATTCTGGTGGTACAAGTAGTCTCACATAGTTTCTGTATTAATTGAGAAAGCTAATAGCAAAAGTAGAAAAGTGATGTGAGACTAGCCATGAAGCAAGACAGTTTTAAAATTATGAGAATCTGAAGCAGAACCTGGAGTTGAATGAAGCAAGGTTGGCTTATATTTGTGGAATGGAAAGCCTGGAAGAGAATGAATAGGCAGAGAAATGTTCTAGGCTGAGAAGGTATTGAGTGAAATACAGGGTGAAAATCAGCCGAGACATGGGTGACAAATTTCTCAGGATCAGAAGCACAACCAGGAGGGGCATGAAGGGAAAATATATTGAAATTACCACAGATCTCAGGAAGTTGGAGGGAATTCAGTTAAAAATCTTGATAATAATTAGAGAAATGTACTGGAGACATTTAATAACAGAAGAGAATATGGGTTCCAAAATATGGGAGTCCAAGAATCTCAGCAAAAAACAGAATCACAGGATAATGCAAAATTAATAAATATTCAATGAGGTAGAGGATCCTGCATAACTCCAAGAAAACATGGAACTATAACATTATGATTCCAAATAATTTAATAAAAAAAAATGAAAAAAAATTATGAAAGCAGAATTTATGGCTTACACAGCAGGAATAATTGACAGAACAGAAGAACTTGAATCCATTATGGCAAATCTCATCAATGATGCAAAACAGAGAACAACTTTTCAAAAATATAAGGAAGTAGAGGACAATCTGGAAGACAAAAAGCAGATGGGAATGAATTAAACGAATACTTTTTCTCCATATAAACAAAACATTGCTCTTGAGGAATGAATGCTGGAATAATTTAAGGATTATAGATATCTCCAAACAATATGACAAGTTAAAATATAATCTTGAAAAAACAATATGAAAAAACTATTAGCACTTTTATACACAGAAAATCAAGAGTCAGTGAGAAAAAAAAAAATCACAGATTGCCTAAAGAAAAAAAAAAAAATCACAGATTGCCTAAAGAAAAAAAAAAAAAAAAAAAAGCGAGAGGGGCAAAACAAACAAAAATTGCATCACAAATTCCAAGACATGTAGGTATCACTACCATATACCACCTCGATATTTGCACAAATGGGTCTTTTGTTATAGGAAACATGATGTCAGGAAAAATGCTTTGCAATTTCTTAGGGATAATTGGATAGGCATAGTGGTGATGGCACAGTGGATAGAATGCTAAACCTGAATCAGGAAGACTTGGTTTTGAGTTCAAATTTGGCTTCAGACAATTACTGTCACTTAACCCCAGCCTCAGAAAAAAAAAAAAAAAAAAAGGAGAGACAAAGAGAGAGAGAGAGAGAGAGAGAGAGAGAGAGGGTAAATCAATTGACTGGATAGGACTTTCATCTCCAAGTATCTAGTATCAAATGTGGGGTATAGAGATCCATTATAGGGTGACAGAAGCAATGACATAATGGGGAGCAGATGGGGATGATATAATGGTGAGGCACTGGAGATGGGAAAGTTATCTGATATTCTAATAGATTGGGATGGGGAGCAGCATCTGATATTCTAAAATATAAGATAACACATCTTATCCTTATCAATTATTCTGATGATCAAGAGGGAAGAGTGGTATGATAGCCTGAAGTTTGGTTCAGAATAATTGAGATAGGACAGTTCAAGGAGACTGGCATTACAACTTAACCATTATTATGTGGTTGCATAGGCTAAACTCCTTTGAGTATTTGCAGATCTGTTCCTGGAGAAGCTCAATATCTTTAAGCTTGATGCAATTAGTATAATGTCACCCACCACCAAGAGCCTCTGGAGGGCCTCCCTAACCACAAGGAATCCCTTCTTGATTTGGACTCCATAGCAGTTCTCCTCTATCACATTGGTAAATATTTTTGGTGAATATGTATCTTTTGGCTTTGAGCTTTGATATTTATTATCAGAAGGTCACTGAAAAGTACATTTTATGTTGTTATATTTTCCAAGTAATCTTGAATGATCTTGATATATCAATGAAAGACACCTTGTAAAAGAGCATGTGAGGTGGCTTTTTTTTTCTGCCAGATCAAATGCTTTTTTTTTTGTAAACAAGAAACAAAATAAGATTTTACATTATTGCATCTTTCAGATATAAAGATGTTTTATAATTGAATGTCATTTGTAAAATCCTGAACATTCTGAACGAATATTCTCAGTTAGGATCTCATCCATAGATGACCCTTGTAACTATTTTGCATAGTTGGAGAGTAGAAACAAATGTTGGTAGTTGTTGATGTTTTCTAGTCTATCTTTTGTTGCAATCAATAAGTTTTGATGTTTCCATGCCTTTGATATTCTCTTCCTTCTTTAAATAATTGGTCCCTCAATGCCCTCACAATTCTATAGCCTCCAGCTCAGATCTCCTGTATATGTATTTGATTCAATTTAGCTGCTTTTCCTATCTTACTGCTCTAGTGCCACTTTACTTCCTCTGTAATCATCTCAGGGACATGCAAGATTTTAAATGTAGTGGTTCCACTAACCTTGATGGATAAAACAGTTTATTGTAACACATTTTTTGCAAATCTTTTCTATATTTCTTCTTTTTGTAGTCTTTTCCCAATTTTGCTGTAGAATGCCTTTGGGGTGGGGTTTGCTTGGTTGGATATCTTGCTAAGTTTTTTTTTTTTTTTTTTTTTTTTGATAGATTTAATACTTCACTGCTTCTCTCTGCTTTATAAAATTATACTGTTTATAATCATCCACAAATCTGCTTGGTGAGATTTTTATAGATAAGTTTACATTAAAATCCGGTATTGCCTTTGGTAACTTATTTTTATTTGATAACTAAGTCAAATGTCTGCTGATGAATTAACTTTCTGGCCTCTTATGGACTCTTTATAGTAGCAATTAATTTATATCAGTTTAATTTCTGTACAAAGTTATATGAGATGCTGGTGTTATTTCTCTTGTTTCTCATTTTAAATTTAAATTTGGTTTCATGGTTAAATCTTCTAAATTTATGTCATATCCTTTCATCATTAATACACTTCATTTTTTAAAACAAATGTTTTCTTTTAATAAACTTTACATGATGAATCGATAGTCTGTGCATAAACAACTGATTGGAGAATGTCAGCAATAAACCTTTTCTTATCTGTCAAAATATCAGTTTCATTCTTTTTTTATATTGTTTAGTGCTTTACACTGTTGATATTGTTTGAGGCATATACAATGCCTACATAATTTTTATTGTTGTTGTCATTTGTTTATTTGTTTCTGTTCTTTGCTCATAGAACATTGTACACAGTGATAACTATGTTAGTTATCACTATGCTATGATAGATTTAGCTCTTTTCAGAAATACATTGTTCCAAGACAATTCTAAAAACTCATAATGGAGAAGGCTATCCACATCTAGAGAAAGAACTATGGAATCTGAATGCAGATCAAAGTGATGAGGGTTGGGGTCCCTTTAAGATTCCTTTCTAATTGCCCAACCCATGACTGACCTTGATTCACAAATCCTGGTCAAAGGCACTCTTTGAATATCCGTGCCCAGCCCCCACCATCATCAGCTCAGCTTCCCCTAGCCCTCACCTGATCTGAGCTAACGGAAAAGCCCACCGAGAACTTAGGGGTACCGCCCATCATCTTTTGGGTATAAAAGAGGTGAGCCGGAGCACTCTCTTTGCAGGAGCCCTCCCAGCCAGCACATGGTATCCTTCCAGCCATATAAGGGTTCCTGCCCCCCAGTGGCCCCCTCTGGCCCTGGCGTCTTTCTAACTGAACTTTATTTTCAAATTCCTACAATAAACCTTTTATTTATCAATCTAGGTTTTCGGGCCTGTAAATTCATTTACAGGGGATATTGTGCCTCATGGGATTATCTATGCACCTAGAAATGGGGTTCCCCCTTTCCTTTCCCTCATTAAAAGCATACTATTTTCACATCTTGTCATTGTTTTTCTTTTTTCATCTTGTCTTTGGTTTTTCTATATGTGACCAATTATTTAAAGAAGATCTTTCTGTTTCACTCTAAGTCATCTTTAATAACATGACTAATATGGAAATATGTTTAACATGACTATACATGTATTACCAATATGAAATTGCTTGCTGTCTTGGAAATGGAGAGGGGGAGAAAAAATGTGGAATTCTGTTCTGCCACAGTTCCCTTTTAAAGTCCTGACCCACTTTCCCTAATAGTCCTATTCAGTTACTCTGCCTCAAGTTATAACCATTCCCTCATTAGAATATCAGGAGTCTCTCCCTTACCCCCTCCATTATGCTTGCCTCCCTTAAGTCATCCTCATCCTAGATTCCTCCCCCAATTAGGTTGTCCCCATCCAGGTACCTCCCCTATTATGTCATTGTTCTTGTTATCCTATAAAAGAATCTTGTTATCCGACATTCAGGGCTAGATTTTTTGAGGTGATAGTCTGATTCAGCCCTGGGACCAAACCATGGATCCATTGGTCCCAGTAAATCTATCCTTTAAATAAACTATTAAATTGTTCTCTAATCTTTATCTTGCTCAGTTTCTCAGGCATTATAGATTTGGGGGACTTATCAAGTTCTTCACAAAATTTGTCTTTTACTTCATACTCAACTTCTGATGTTGGTGCATAATTATCACAATGATCCTTTTGCAAATATCTGACACTGGTACTTCAATAGATAATGAGCAAATTTTCTACAAAACAATATTGTTCCTTTGAAGGCATATAAAAAAAAAAAAATTCAAGTATGGCCCTTGGAATTGAACCTTTTTTTTTTTTCTTCCAGAAGACCTGCCTCACTTGTTTAAGAGAGATAATCACTAGTCAACTAAGAATCTTATGATGAACTTTTTTAGCCATAATATTCTATGACACAGGGCCAGAAAACCTTAGGAATAAAATGTGAAAAAAAAATATTTTAGTTCATCTTTTATCTGTGTCACATATTAAGCTAATAATTGTTGCATTCATATAATTACCAGGACATAGCTAGATGGCACAATAGATAGAACAATGGTCTTGGAATCAGGAAGTCATGAGTTCAAATGTGACTACAAAAACTTACTAGCTGTTTGACTCTATCAAAATCTTTAAATCTCTTCTGTCAGTTTGTTCAACTGTAGGATGATGACACCTACCTCCCAAGATTGTAGAAAGGATCAAATGAGATAATATTTATAAAGTGCTTTGTACAGTACCTGATACATAATGGGTACTTAATAAGTGCTTATTTATTTTCATTTTCTTTTCTTCCTATATATTCTATGCAATGTTTTCTATGTGTGAAGGAATTGGATTAAAAAGCTTGAAAAACATGATCACTTCCCTGAAGGAATTTATAATCTCTTGGAAGATAATCTGATGCATATTTAATGACATGAATAAATCAGTATTGTGATGTATGGTAATTGAGCATAAATGAGAAGTAGTTGATGTAAATGACTATAATTAGCATTGCTTTTGTAGCCAAATCAAAGGTATACTATCCTTCTCTTCTCTTCCTGTTTGCTACCACCTCAGTGAGGAGACTATTGGACTTAATGATTATTTAAATTCCTTTCTGATCTCATATTTTACTACAAAAGAAAGATTTTTTATTTTTTGAACTCTTGATCAGGGCGTATGTGAGCAGGGAAAAAAATGGTGGGGAACATTATGATATGATCCCATATATTGGGGTCAGGATTTTGGATCTATTCAATATGTATCTGAGGGAAATAATGATAAAAGGGTCCAGAACACAAGAAGAGATATGATCCTAACTAGAGTAATTAGAAGCTAACTAAAATCTGAAGTTATTCTGTGGTTCTGAAACCAGAATTCTCCTAGAGGAAACAGGATGCACAGTTCTCAGGCAATTTAGATTTTGTTTTGTTTAATAATTGATCTGAACATCTTTCTCTTACTAAATTGTAAGTCCCTAGAAGCCAGTGGTGATATCTCCTACCCACAATTTTGTAAACAAAAGACCTTTCAGAAGAATATATTCAGTGTATGAAGGTACAAATAAAAATTCCTGGTAGTCACCTTATATTTAAAATACATAAGGGAGTAAATCTTGCTTTAAGTTTCAATTGAAGGAAATCTTGTAAGCAGAGAGTTGATAGAAGGTATTAGAAAGAATTATGCATTTAAAGTCAGAAAAGACCTGCTTTGTATGCTATTTGATAGAAACAATTAAAAAGTAGTATAAAAGATTTTATAGCAGAGGACCAGGATTCAAATCCTATTTATGTTGCTTTCTGCTTCCATGACTATTGTCATATTACTTAATGTCTATAATTCTTAGTCCCTTCATGTCTAAAATAAAGATGTCTTTCCAGTTTTAAGCCTAATATCCCATAAACTTCTCTGACATTGTAATGCCAGAGAAATTGAGGCAAGATAGAGATTAGAGAGTATTTAATATTTATTTGAAAGGGAGAGATTTACTGGGACCAAATGGATCCATGGTTTGGTCCCAGGGCTGAATGAGACTATGGTCTCCAAGAATCTAGCAGTCAATGTGTGTTCTCAATGACATATATATATATATATATATATATATATATATATATATATATATATATATATGGGATTGGGACTGGCATTCTGATAAGTAGGGAAGGGCTGGAGTCATGATGTCTAAGATAGAAGGTCTTTTATCCTTCTATCAAAAAATTTTGATGATTAGGAAGGAGGGGTAGTATTTCAGTATTGACCAGAACAATTAGGAACTGAGGAAGAACAATTAGGGAAACTAAATAATAAGAGAACTGTGGCACAATAGCATCAGCTTTCCTGATTTGCAAAATGTAAATAAAAATAATTGCGATATCTACATTACTATGTTGATGTGAAGAAAATGCTTCAAAAATTTGCTTGAGTAATTATATAAATGTTTGTTGTTGATCATTTTTGTTACTTTAAAAAAACAGCAATGACTAGATTACTTTTATTTGAAGTAGAGATTGGCATTATTGAGCTAATTAGTAATGTAAGACAGATGAGACATATAGCTTTGATATATCTTCAGAAAGATAAAAAGGTCTACCTAGTTTTGGGAGCCAAGTTGGCAATGCAAAGGAAAATTTTTGCCTAATAGTCTCCTCTAAACAAAAATTTAAAAACATATCAAATTGAATTATAAGTGGCATAACTAACAAAAGTTAGAATGAATTATTTTTCCAGGTCAGGACAACTTAGGAGGTCAGGGGAAAAAAAAAAAGGTGCAACATTATTATAAGAATTGGCCAAAGGAGCCATATGAAGTATGTTGCCTAACTTTGGGCCTTGGAGGCAACTGTAATCACACCAGAAGCAGCAACATTGGTGTTGAGAACATTCAGCCTCCCGAAATGATAAGAGAATTGAATCTTAGGTTAAAAAAGTGTTTACAGGGAACCTTGTTGTGGCACTTAGTGCAGAACTGGCCACCATGAAGAAAGTTCATTGCTTGTGACCCACTTCCAAGTCAGATTTTCAAGGTGGAAAGTATAATTTTCAGCAGAAGGAAACAAGGGTATTGCCTGGGTGAGGAATAAAGCACAGACCAGTAAAGTAATGACCATATCTTTTCCATCACAATGTTTGGAAAGCAATATAAACTTACATATCCTCAGAACTATCTCTGAAAGAGTTGGACATAAAAAACCTGAAGCTAATCAGACTTGATTCCTTTCCCTCAACAGAGATAAGTAGAGTCCAACTTTAATATAAAGTCCAAAGACAAGAATAGGCTGGAAAAATCAGCCAAAAAACAAGTTACTATGATGAGAGGGAAGTTCAAATCCATAAACTCAAAAGAAGACAATTACTTGAAAATATCTATAAGCAGGGCATTAAAAATGCAAATTAACACAAATCCAACAAGAATTCCTAAAAGAGCTAAAGTGGGCACTTAGATGGTGAGTAGGTAAAGCATTGGCCCTGGAGTCAGACGGACAAAAGACATTTAAGGAAAAAACAAACATAAATGATTTAAAACATCAAATTAGAGCAATAGAAAAAATGGAAAAAGAAATGAGAACAATTCAAGACAGTGATGAAAAGAGAATTTTAACAAGTGGGTAAAAGAGGTATAAAATTACTGAAGAAATTAACTCCTTCAAAATCTGAATTGATAAAGTAGAAACTAATGAACCCTAGACATTAGGAAATAATAAAAGACAATCAAAAGAATGAGTTAACAGAAAAAAAATGTGAAACATTTCAGAGGAAAATAGATTAAGAAGAGATGATGTAATGTACTGGACTACCTGAAGAATAAAAAAAAAAAAAAAAAAAATCCTATCATAAAGGAAGGAAAGGAACCCACATATGCAAAATTGTTTGTAGCAGCCCTTTTGTAGTGGTGAAATACTAGAAACTGAGTAGATACCCATCAGCTGGAGAATGGCTGAACAAGTTATAGTATATGAATGTTATAGAATATTATTTTTCTGTAAGAAATGATCAGCAGGATTATTTCAGAGAGATCTGAAGAGACTTACATGAATTGATGCTAAGTGAAGTGAGCAGAACTAGGAGATCATTATACAGGACAATAACAAGACTATATGATGAGTAGGGCAACTAGATGCTGCAATGGATAGAACATCAGCCCTGAAGTCAGGAGGACCTGAGTTCAAATCTGGATTCAGACACTTAACACTTCCTGTCTGTGTGACCTTGGGCAAGTCACTTAACCCCAATTGCCTGAGGGGAAAAAAAAATTATATGATGATCAGTTCTGATGGACATGGCTCTCATCAACAATGAGGAGGTTCAGACCAGTTCCAATGGTCTTGTTAGGAAAAAAGATATCTGAACCAAGAGAGAGGACAATGGGAACTGAATGTGGACCACAGCATAGCATTTTCACTTTTTTTTTTGTTTGTTTGCTTGTATTTTGTTTTCTTTATTTTGTTTTTTTCCCTTTTTGATCTGATTTTTCTTGTGTAACATGAAGTTTGTGGAAATGTGTAAAAAAATTGCCCATGTTTAATACATATTGGATAACTTGCCAATTAGGGGAGGAGGTGAGGGGATGGGATGGAAAAATCAAAAATGATCCATGTATATATTTTGAAAATAAAAAGCTTTAATAAAAAAAAAAAAAAGAAAGAAAGAAAGGAGGGAAGGACCTTGCAGTCCCAAGTAGATGGGGACTTTGGGTACTTCATATAGGTATGAATAAGAAAGGAATTATTATTTAGCTACAAGGGAAATTTTCATTATTAAATTAATAAATTATTATTTACATATATTTATTTATATAAATTATTGGCATTATTATCCCCATCATAGACTTATAGTGCCTAGATGGATTTTAGATAGCCTGTGTCAAGGGAGGTGGGGGAAAAAGACTTTTATGTTTTCATTATTTTATATATATACACATATACATATAAATATATGTATGTATGTATTCTCTCAGCTGTCTTTTGGGGAAAATAATACAAAACAAACAATATAAGATTCCTCCCATCTTCCCATCATATATCACAATATTATAAATAAAAACTTCCTAATGCATCTTGGAACCAGAGGACAAAGTAGAAACTGAAAAAAATCCCTCAATCTCCTTCTGAAAAAAATCCCCAAATGAAAAATTTCAGAGCTTTCAGGTCAAAGAGAAAAATAAATGCGACTAGAAGGAAGAAAATGATTTAAATACCACTGAGGTACAGTGAGAATCATAAAAGATATAATAATTACTTTGATAAAGGAGTAGAGGGTTTTGAATATAATATTCTGGAAGACAAAGGAACTAAGCTTAGAAGCAAGAATAATCTACCCAGTAAAGTTGAATATAATTTTTCAGAAGAAAAGTGGATATTTAATAAAATAAAGGACTTCTAAGCATTCATGAAGAAAAAAAAAATAGAGCAGAATAGAAAATTTTATATTAAAACAAAAGTCTAGTGAAAAGCATAAAAACAGTAAATATGAATAAAATGATATGGAATCTAATAAGTTTAACCTATTTACATTTCCAAATAGGAATATGATAAATGTAATCACTAAAATATTTATCATCATTGTTCAGTAATTTTTCAGATGTGTTTGACTCTTCTAATCTCCATTTGGGGTTTTCTTTGCAAAGATACTGGAATCATTTCTCATTTCTTTCTCTGGCTTATCTTAAAGATGAGGAAACTGATATAAATAGGGCCAAGTGACTTACTCAGCATCACACAGCTAATAAATGTCTGAGGCTGGATTTGAACTTATTATAATAAAATCATCATTAGGAATTTTATAAGAAGCCTACTTCAACAGAAGAAACGGACATGGCTGTTAGGATTCTTACAAGGTGCCAAGTCACTGGAATGGATATAATTATCTAATTTAGCATGGTACTTCACAATTCTCTAGTTCAGTAATGTATTTACTAGAATTTCATGAGATTCACACCTTTAAGAGAGAATACTTTCAAGGAGCTCCCACAAGCCCAGGGAGTACCCACAAGCCCACTCTTAGAAGTAGAATCTGTTTCCCACATTCAAGGAGATTCAGAGTCAAGAGTCATTTGAGATTCCACCGTGGTGCTGGCTGGAGACACTGGGGAGCATGGGAGGGAGCTAGAGACTGAAGCTGGAAGAGACTAGCACCAAGAGTTCTCAGGAACCAAGGAGAGAGGAAGGCCTCCAGAGAACTAGCAGAGCCCCAAGTGAAGGAGATATGATTTGGAAAGAGACAGTAAAGGACTTTAACTTCTGGTTGGATTTTGGATTATTGAACTGAACTGAAACTAAGGCTGTCTGCAGAAGTTCCCCAAGAAATCTCCTCCCAGAGAAGGGTTACGATTTAGAGAATTAGAACATTACATATGGCTATTATACTGGGATAAACTCAAAAGAAAAATAGACAGGTAAGAAAGAGAGATATGCTGATAGAAAGGAGAAAGACAATGAAGAAAAGGGAAATTATTTCACAAAAAGGAGAAAGCATTTTTTTATGATGGAGGAAAAAGTGGAGGGGATAAGGCAATACTTAAAAACTAGTTCAAAGAGGGAAGAACATATCTAACAAGAGAGATATACAAATTAATGTTTGTGAATAAATATTAGGAAGGAATGAAGGTAATTGTCAGGAGCAAATCAGATTTTTGAGAGGGAAACAAAATACAAAAAAAAAAGAAGGATAGATAGAGGAGAATGAATATCATTAGCAATCATAACTGTAAATGTGAATGTGAGGAATTCTCCCTTAATGTGGAAGAGAATAGGACAGTGGATTAGAAAGCAAAATCTATGGCTAAGATGACAGGAACAAATAATGATGAATGTTGGAGGGGATGTGGGAAAACTGGGACACTAATACATTGTTGGTGGAGTTGTGAAAGAATCCGGCCATTCTGGAGAGCAATCTGGAACTATGTCCAAAAAGTGATCAAACTGTGCATACCCTTTGATCCAGCAGTGCTACTACTGGGCTTATATCCCAAAGAAATACTAAAGAAGGGAAAGGGATCTGTATGTGCCAAAATGTTTGTAGCAGCTCTTTTTGTAGTAGCTAGAAACTGGAAGATGAATGGATGTCCATCAATTGGAGAATGGTTGGGTAAATTATGGTATATGAAGGCTATGGAATATTATTGCTCTGTAAGAAATGACCAGCAGGATGAATTCAGAAAGGCTTGGAGAGACTTGCATGAACTGATGCTGAGTGAAATGAGCAGAACCAGAAGATCACTATACACTTCAACAACAATGCTGTATGAAGATATATTCTGATGGAAGTGGATATCTTCAACATAAAGAAGATCTAACTCACTTCCAACTGATCAATGATGGACAGAAACAACTACAGCCAGAGAAGGAACACTGGGAATTGAATGTAAAATATTAGCAGTACTGTTTATCTACCCAGGTTACTTATTTATATCTTCAGAATCTAATACTTAATGTGCAACAAGAAAATTGGATTTACACACATATATTGTATCTAGGTTATACTGTAACACATGTAAAATGTATGAGATTACCTGTCATCTAGGAGAGGGGGTAGAGGGAGGGAGGGGAAAATCTGGAAAAATGAATACAAGGGATAATGTTATAAAAATATTACTCATGAATATATACTGTCAAAAAATGTATAATTATAAAATTAATTTAAAAAAAAGAAACCAAAATCTAACAGTATTTTGTTTACAAGAGACACACTTGTGATATAAAAACACAGAGAGTTAAAATGAGAATAGGAAATAGAATTTCTTATACCTCAATTGATGTTTTTTTAAAGGCAGGGATAGCAATTATCATCTTAGAGAAAGCAAAAATAAAAATGGGTTCCATTAAAACATATAAGCAGAGAAACTATATTTTGTTAAAAGAAACCAGAGATGATGAATTCATTCCAGTAATAAAATTATATGCATCCAATGTCATGGAATCCAATTTCTTGAATGAAAAGTTAAATGAATTACAAGAAAAAATAGATGGTAAAAAACTATTTTAGGTGGGAAATCCCAATTTATTCCCTCTCAAAATTCAATGTGTCTAATTATAAAATAAATGAGGAAGTTGTTAAGAGAATGGATATAATTTTAGAAAAGTTCAACTTCTAAAAAATAATGAATAGGCATAAATAGGAATATATCTTTTTCTCAGCTGTACATCTTAATAAAATTTGACCATGTATTAGGGAAGAAGAACCCACAATAAAATTCAGAAAGAAAAAATTATTGAACACACCATTTTTTGATCATAATGCAATAAAAATTGCATTTAATAAAGGTCTATGAAAACATGCATTAAGTTAATTGGAAACTAAATAATGTAATCCTAAATAATTAGTGGGTCAAAGAAAATCATAGAAGCAATAATTTCATTAAAGATAATGACAGCAATGTGACAACACATTGAAATTTTGGGGATGCAGTCAAAGTGCTACATATGGGAAATTTCATATCTTTAAATGCTAACAATAAATGAGAGGGGAAAAGTGGATGAATTAGGCAAACAACTAAAAAATAAAATTGAAAAAAAAAATTAAAAACCTCAATTAAACATCAAAATAGAAATCCTGAAATAAAAGGGGAGATTAATAAACAATAAAGTTTTTAAAAATGGGGTAATAAATTAAGCTAATATGTGGATTTATGAAAAAACCCCACAATATAATATATAAACCACTGCTTAATTTAATTTAAAAAAGAGAAAGAATAAAATCAAATTACTAGTACCAAAAAATGTAAAGGCTGACTGCACAACCAATGAAGATTAAATTAAAGCAATTATTAGGAGCCATTTTGTCCAATTATATGCCAATAAAAATGACATGTTAATGAAATGGATGAGTGTTTACAAAAATATAAATGTTCTAAATTAACACAAGAAGAAATAGATAGTTAAATAACCCTATTTCAGGAAAAGAAATTGAACAAGCTATAAATGAACACTTTAAGAAAAAAAAAGACAAGATGGATTTACAAGTGAATTTTACTAGACATTTAACAACTAATTAATCTCAATATTAATTAAACTAATTGAAAAAAAATAGGTAAAGGTGTCTTACCAAATTCCTTTTATGGCACAAATATGGTACTAATATCTAAACCAGAAAGAGCAAAAATAGAGAAAGAAAACTATAGTCAATTTTCCCTAATGAATATTGATATAAAAATTTTAATAAAACACTAGCAAGGATATTATAGAAATATCTCCTAATGATCATATCCTATAATTAAGTGGGTTGCACCAGGAATGAAGGGCTGCTTAAATATTAGGAAAACTCAGCATAAGTGACCATATTGATAACATAAATAACAAAAATCATATCATTATATCAATAGTCACAGAAAAATAACTTAAAAAAAATAGCACCCATTCTACTTAAAAATGTAGTAAAGCATAGGAATAAATGGAGATTTCCAAAATTATAAGTAGTATCTATCTAAAAATAAGTGCAAGCATTATATGGAATGAAAATAAATTAGAAATCTTTCCAATAAGATCAAAAGTGTAAAGATTTTCCCATGATCACCACTATTATTTAACATTGTACCAGAAATGCTAGTTATAATGATAAAACCATAACATATATTTAAGGAATAAGAATAGACTATAAGGAAATAAAACTATCATTGATTGTATTCTTAGGAAATCAACTACAATTTTAGGTGAAGCAAAACCCAGATAAATGATCAGCAGTTTTATACATTACTAACAAAATACAGCAGGAAGAGACAGAGAATTCCCAGACTATAAAATATTTGGGAGTTGACATGCCAGCACACATACACACACACAGAGACACAAACACACTCAGAGTTATCTCTGTGAACACAATTACATTTCACTCAAATAAAGACAGATAGGAACAATTAAAGAAATTTTCACTGTTCTTGGTTAGGCTAAACCAATATAATAAAAATGACACCACCATCTAAATTGATTTACCTATTAAATGGCATACCAAAACAAATTACCAAAGCTTCATCTTGTGAGCTAAAAACAAATAATTTAAAAACTAATCTGGAGAAATAAATTGTCAAAAATATCAAGAGAATCATTTTTTTTAAGTGAAGAAAACAGACTTGCAATGCTAAAACTTAAACTATACTATACAGTGGTAATTACCAAACAATATAGTTTTCATAAGAAATAGTAGTTGATAAATGCTATAGATTAGGCATGTGATCACAGTAAACTGGTATACTAAGATAAGATGAAAATGGGTGCATGATTTATTACCTAAAGGATGGTACCTAAAAGAAATTAAGAGAGCATGGAATAGTTGTTTTTCAGATATGTGGATAAGGGAAGAATTTATAACCAAGGTGCTATAAAACTGTGCATGCCCCTTGATCCAGCAATATCACTGCTAGAAACCAAATGGAAAGGATATATTTGTAAAAAAAAAAAAATATTTATAATACCTTTTTTTTGTGTATTTGGTGGCTAAAAACTGGAAATTGAGAGGATATTCATCAATTGAGTAATGGTTAAATGAACTGTGGCATATGAGTATGATAGAATATTATTATGTTATAACAAAGGACAAGGGGAATGATTTTAGAAAAATCTGGAAAGACTTTACATGAGCTGATGCAAAGAGAAGTGAGCAGAACCGGGAAAACATTATACACAGTAATAGCAATTTTGTACAATAAAGAACTATGAATGATTTGGTTATTCTGAGAGATGCAATAATCCAACATAATCCCTAAGAATTTAATAATGAATACTATCTGCCTCCAGAGAAAGAACTGATATTATCCGAATACAAAATGAGCATCTTATTTTTCAGTTTCTTTCATTCTTTGTTTTTAAAGATTTGCATCTTGTACAAAATGACTAACATCTAAAAGTTTTACATGACTGGACATGCATAAAATATTTCAGATTGCTTACCATCTGAGGAAGGAAGAGGAGGAAGAGAAAGGAAGAGATAATTTGGAACAAAAAAAAAATTAAGTATTTAAAAATAAATTTAATATGTAATTAAAGGGAAAATAAACATATTTTAAAAGAAAGTACAGCTAGCTAGATGATAATTAATCAAATCAATAAATCAAAAAACACTATTAAAAAAAAAGATTAGGAATCCTGGGGTAAGAAACTAAGGATGTCATGGATATAGTAGATATAGTATTTTATCACTAATGCTGACTAAAAGTAGAAGTTTTAGAAGAATAATGATTTGGAAAGTGATTAGATTTTTTTTTTAAATAGTGCTTAAGAACACAATTTTAATTTAAGAATCAAGGCTTAAAATATAGGAATGATCATCTCTTGGCTTAAGATGGAGTACAAATAATGTCATTTACTATGTGTGCACATGTATACACACATATACAAAAACTTTTTAATATTATTTAATACTATTTTTGAGTCCAAAGGAATGGGAAAAGTGTACAGAACTTGGAGTCAGAGGGTTTGGGTTTGAATTGTCATATGTAGTCTACATACCCTTGAAAAGTCACTTTAATCCTCTAAAGTTTAGTTTCCTCATCAACCCTTAGGTTTCTTGCATATTTAAATCTAGGACCCTGTCAATCAAGCTACACAAGGTATACCAAATGATAGTAATGGATGATATTAAAGAGACTAAGTCATTCAACTTCTGTGTTACTTTCATGGAAAATACTTTTTGTATGGCAGGAGTTGTCCTGACCACATTTCAAGAAATAACTCAGCCCTTGGATCTACTTATTTGAGACTGACTAGGAAATTCCTTCATTGACAATAGACCAGATAGAATAACCAGATCAATGGATCTTCCAAAGGAAACAGCTCATCCACAGTCTTTTCCTTCTTCCTTCAGTAAAATTTGAAACTCTTCCAAAAGAATAGGGGAATAGACCACTAAGGCTCCCACATAGAAGTTACAGCACATGCTTTAAAGCTATCTAGTGAGAGCATTCAGCATGTTTCTACTGGTATATTATAAAAGGTGACACCTCTTCCTCATAACCTATGGGAAAGCTAAAGGGGAAGATCTACTAGGAACATAGGCTTCATATCTAACTAATCTGATTTCATTTTAACAGGGAAGTTAAATTGATAACTGGGGGGAGATTTTAGCAGTTTTTGACAAAGTTCTCCTGGACCAAACAAAGATATGTGGATTACATGGCAATATGGCTAAGTGGATGTGGAAGTGGTTGAATGACCAAAATTTTAAAAAAAGGATACCATAGTGGCTCAAGATTATTTGATCCTCCATGGGAAGGAGCTCTTTAATTTCCAAGTATCTTTCCTTAACTTGCACTATAAACACACACACACACACACACACACACACACACACACACACACACTCACAAGCTAAAATCTCAAAATTACCAGCATGATATAGCACTCTCCACATCAAAAGATATTTAGGCTGAATTGAGAAACAGTGTAAAAGTAAGGGAGGTGATAGTTTTAATGTTGTCTGCCCTCATTAGACTACATTTGTAGTGTTATATTGTGTTTTTAGGACCACATTACAAGGATAATGACAAACTGAAAAATTTCCAGAAGAAAAGAACTGGTGAAGGGAATTGAGAACATATTATTTAGGAAGTAATGGAAGAAAGAGATGCTGTTTAGCCTAGAGAAGAGATGATTTTAGATGCTAGGGAGAAAGGATAAATAACATTTCAAATATTCAAGAATTATCACATAGGACACTGATTCTGTGTGACTCCAAAGAGTAGAAATAGTAGTAACAGTTGGATGTTACAGAGACATTTTAGGGTTTGATAAAAGTTACAAATTCGTAATAGAGGTAGCCCATCGTGCAAAAGGCTGCCATAAGAGGTGAAAGCCACAATAATAGGCTGATCCCTAGCACAAATTGTATAGAGAATTGTTGTCTAGGAAGGATAGAAGCAAAAATTATTTCTGAATCTGAAATCACTAAGGCCCCTTTGATTTATGATAGTCTTTGTTTGAATCCTTGAATTATTTTTCCCCCAGGTTCTCTCAATTGTTTTTTATTTTTAATTTTTAAAATTTAAATAGCATTTTATTCTTCTCTCAAGACAATTTTTAGCATTCATTTTTATAAGATTTTGAGTTCCAAAATTTTCTCCCTTCCTTTCTCCCTTCCTTCTCCTCTCCAAAAATGATAGGGAATTTGACATATTTTATACATTTGCTATTATGTAAAATATTTTCATATTATTTATAGCTATAAAGGAAGAAACAAAACAAAAGAAAAAAAAAACATGAAAAAGAATGGAGTGAAAAAAAGTATTCTCCAATCTGCACTCAGAGTCTATCAGTCTTTTATATGAATATTTAGATATCTGGTGAAGGCAACAGAATTCTTTTCAGAATAATACTTTAAAATGCATATATCAAAATATATTAGATAACAAATGAAATCAATTATATTGAAATATGTGCATATAAAATATGTATATACATGTGTATTATACACTTGCATATTTGACACATTCAGATATATGGATACACAATCTATACATTAATACATGTGTGTATAGATACACATATGTGCATATTATACACATAATGTATGTATACATACATTATGTGTATATTATATATGTATAAATAATATATGCATAATATATGTATATATGAATATAGGTGTGTGTATGTGTGTAGATACATAAAGATATAGATATGAACAGACCTTATATTAGGAACTTCTAGTCAAGAACATTTGGCTGCATTTAATATGAAAAAAAAATCGATTAAGATATGTATAAAGTCTTACACTAGGGTATTTAAAAAATCATGAATACAAGAAAGAAGTATGGTTAAATCTGCAGTTGTACTGAAGAAATATATATGACACATACACATATACATCTGGGAATTTTAGTGTATCATAAGCTTGATAGTATGAAACAGCAGACAAACAAATTCATCTAATCTTGAGCTTCATTAAGTAGGGTATAGCTTCCAGGAATTTGAAGGTAATTGACCCATTATATATTTATTGCCTTTGTTAGACCTTGTCTGGAATATTTTGTTCAGGTTTGGGTGTGATTTTTTAAAAGTACCTTAATAAGAAACAGAGTACACAAGCTGATCAAGCTGGTGAAAGCTTTTTCTGTGCATACGAAGAGCTTTGAAAGATCTTGTGGGCATGCTGAGCCTAGAGAAAAAAGACTCAAATAGGATAGGAGAGTTTTACTGGAGTATTTGAAGAACTATCCTATGGGAAGGAATTAGACTTACACTGGTCAGCACTAGGAGAAAAAGCAGGAACAGTAAGTAGAAGTTGTAAAGAAACAAATTTAGTCTTCATGTCAGGAAAATCTTCATCACAATTAGAGCCTTCCACAAGTAGCATGGGCTGCCTGAAGAGAAAAGGATTTTCTTCTTTCTGGGAGGTCTTCCAGCAGAAGATAGAAGAAAGGTTGTTAATTATACTATAGTAGAGATTCTATTAGGATACAGATTGGAGAAGAAGGCTACTGCATTTCTTTTAAAATAAAACTTAGTTTCAAAATAAAACTTTATTTGAAGTCAAATAAAACTTCAGCCCTTATGTTGAAGAAAGGGATGAAATTGTGTGATAGTATGATTCTGGTTTCCTTTTTAAAAATTTCTTCTTTAAAGATGATTTAAGGGAATTGTGGTAATATTTGGATATAACTAGTCACATAAGATATTTGAAGAGATTTCAAAATTCCCAGGGGAGTAGAGGATAGGAGATGATAGATATAGTGACAGAAACACAGTTAGAAAAAGAGACTGAGAGAGTCAGAGCCAGAAATAGAGAAAAGAGAATAGAATAGAGAAAGAAAAGGAAAGATTTCTGCTGGTTGGCAGAGATGCCTCAAATTAGACATATGTCTAACCAGAGTAATTCTTTAATTGGGAGTTTATTAGCAGCTGGAAAAAGCTACTGAGGTTACTGAAGTTGTTAAATAGCCTTCTTTCAAAAACAAGATAGACTCAAAATAAAACTTTGTGCAAGAGTGAGATAAAACTCCTTGAGGTTTATCTATATTTATAGTTTTGAATATCTAATCTAGAAATTATTTCTCTTTTTTTCTCAAAGTGGTTTAGGTATGTTCCTCTAAAAGAGATGGAAGAAGGTGACTTTGTGACTTCTAGACTTCCCTTATAGCTTTAAGATCCAGTGCTTTTGCAAATTCTTCCCCTACTCTTCAAATAGTCAGAATTCTGAAATTAAAACAAGAAACCCAGAAGTCTCTCTAGGAAGATGAAAAAGAATAAAAGGTAGGGATGGGACACAGTGAGATTTGAGCATCTAAAAAAAGAATATAGGTTTATGACCTAGAAGAGACACTTAGTAGTCAAGTAGCCAAACTCTTCTTCTCCATAAGGATTTACAACTGTTAATCAGATTTTAATTGGTGAGAAAGTTGAAGTTCCTTTCTCTTTATTCTCTTTTCTCTGTCTCTAACAAACTGAAGTCTAGACTTGTTCAAGGTCATACACCAAAGGAAGACTCAGAATATGAAATCATATCTAATTCTAAATCTAGTGCTCCACACTATGCTTCTTCTTTAGGTTAGTCTATTTTGTTGCTGTTGTGGTTTTCTGATATTCAACTCAATGTGTTTCATGTCCAGTCCGACACTTTACAAACACCAATCCTAATCTTAATGGAATATAAAACATGTCACTTGTTCTAAATAATTAAAAGAGTTTTTATCAACCTTATTTATTTATTTATCCATTGAGTGGCTCAGTTTGATTTCTAAGAACCACCAATATAGCCATTTCTATTTAGAAAGGACATGTAGAAAGTAATATTGGACTTAACATGATCCTAAATAGCCTCCCCCCAAAAAAGAAATTCTCATGCTGAGGGCAGCACTTTTGTATTTTAATTGTACAAAATTTTGAGCTAAAAGGATTAAAGTGAATATAAAAAATCCCCAGATCTGGGATCACATCTTGCACTTATGAATTCTCTAGGATTAAGATGTTCCATTGTTTACACTTGTGAGTTCCAAAGAAATCAACTGAATGAAGAAAATAATGTGGACCAGTTCACCCTGGCTCTAACCTTGGTCTACAGAGTAGAATTCTGTCTATTTAATCAATTTAATCAATTAATAAAAAATGATTTGTATGTTTGTTTTGAGTGCCTAGCTATATCTTCCATAGATGACTGCTAAAAAGCATGTTTTTCAAAAAATGTTTACATTTTGTACAGATATGCTAGTACAATTTTGGGGAAAATGTTGAATCCTTGGAAGCAGTTAGAAATAATTATGACATCATAGAATGGGGGAAATTTTTCAAATGTCATGTTGCCCAGCTTCCCTACTCAATATATGAATATCTTCTACATCATTGACAAGTAATAAGGCCCACCTGAACACTTCCCTTTCTATTTTTAGAATGCTTTTATTGTTAGAAATCCCTTGTAATATCATCACCAAATCTACTCTTCTGTAACTTCTTAGCTAGGGAGTTATTCAAAATAAATCTAAACTCTTTTACACTGGAGAGCAATTCAAAAATTTAAAAGCACAGACTGTATATGCTCAGATCCTCCATTTCCTTTAGATGATAGCCATATTACATATCTTCAAGTGATATGGTCATCTTTGGATAACATTACAGTATGTTGTGGCAATCGGAAACATGCACAGTTTTCTATATATGTAACAATTGATATAAAATATAATGAGAAGATGCCTTTTTTCTCTATTGTGTGAATTATACTTCTTTAAAACTATGATTACCTTGGGGCAGCTTGGTGGAACAGAAGATAGCACTCTGGGCCTGGAGTCAGGAAGACTTGAGTTCAGATAAGGCCTCAGATATTTACTTAATCCTATCACTTAACCCTGATTGCCTATCGTTCCACCCCCCCTCCACCCCGACACACAAACAAAAATCTATGATTACCTTTATATATCACAACTTTGTAGTTATGTTACATTGCTAACCCTCCCTTACCTTGCAGTGCATTAAAACACCCAAGCCTTTTTTAATATGAATTGTCTGTCTGATTCCTTTATTTTATTTTATGTGCATCCTCAGCACCTAAGACTGTCTCAGATATAGAATAGGGATTAATGCTTGTTAATTGATTACTTGATCTCTCTGATATTATACTTAGATATTCCAATACTTAAACTTAATTATCAAGATAGGGCTTTCTAAGAACAACAGGTATTGTGTCATGGGGTATGCACTGGACATGAGATCAGAGGTTTAATTTCTGCCTCTTGTCACTAAGCTGTGAAATGGGTTGAACTAGTTGACCTCTGAGTGTTTTCCCAACTTTAAATGTTAAGTTTCTACTATAATACTACATTACAGCCAATATAAAAACAGTGCTCAAAGTTGTCACAAGTCCACTGGGCCATTTTTTGGAGAAGACTATTGGATACCCAAACAAGGAGTAAATAGGGAATAACCATAAGAGATTTAATCTGACAAAATGTCCCTACAGCATGCTAAAAAAAAAAAAAAAAAAAGAAAAATGACATGAAATGATATAAGACAATAATTCACTTAAGGAAAAAAAAATCGGAGACAGTCTTATATAAGGCTAAGAAAGATATCAAGGAAATGTTTCTTGAATGCTAATGTCAGGAGAATGACCCATTTGAGGAGAGTTAAAGTTTATAAACAGCCTCTCTAGTCCTAAACCAAAAGGTGATCTTTCATTGTGCATAGGTAAAGAATGGATTCTGTCAGTCTTTTTAACTGTACTTGCACAAAGATACTAAGTGATCAGAACTTGTCACATAACTGTGAAACATTATGAACAAAATACAATTTGATGAATCAGCTGGAGTTCACTACAAAATGAATATTATTCAATTGTGGAATTCAATCTAGAAAAGACTATTAAAAATCTACTATGCCAGTCTTTCTGCCTTTAAGAGCTAAAGATAGAAAGACAAAAATTAAAAAACAAAAACAAAAACAAAAACCTCTTTTCCTTCAGGGAGCTTAGAGGCTATGTGAGTAAACAATAAGCACATGTATGTATGTTCACATATCTATATCTATAGATATGTTTATATCTGTAAGTAGCTATATATGCACATATGTGTGTAGTAATACATGTGTACATATATATATATATATATATATATATATATATATATATATATATATATATATATATATATATATATATATATATATATATATATATATATATATATATAAAATTTATGTAAAAGAAATACAAAATAAAAGGCCTATATTACTATAGTATTTGACAAACTCCAAAACTCCAGCTTCTGAATAAGAACTCATTATTTGATAAAAATTGCTGGGAAAAGTAGAGAATAATAAGTCAGAAACTCAGCATAGACCTACATCTCACACCGCATACCATAATAAGGTCAAAATGGATAAAGGTGGGGGTAGCTAGGTGGTGAAATGGATAGAGCAATAGCTCTGAAGTCAGAAGAACCTGAGTTCAATTCTGGTTTCAGATACTTAACACTTCCTAGTTGTATGACTCTGGGCAAGTCAGTTAAGCCCAATTGCCTCAGCAAACAAACAAACAAAAATGGATACATGATTTGGGCATAAAGAAGGATACCATAAACAAATTAGGAGAGCAAGGGAGGAATTTATGACCAAAGAAAAACAAGAGAACATTATGAAAAACAAAATAGACAACTTTGATTATATTAAATTAAAAAGTTTTTGCACAAACAAAATCAACAGAAACAATATTAAAAGGGAAGTACAAATCTGGGGAAAAATCTTTATAGCCAGTGTTTCTGATAAAGATCTCATTTCTAAAATATATAAAGAACTGTGTCAAATTTAAAAGTATACAAGTCATTTCCCAATTAATAAATAGTCAAAAAATATGAACTGACAATTTTCAGATGATGAAATTAAAGTCATCTATAGTCAAATGAAAATATGCTCTGTCACTAGTGATTAGAGAAATACAAATTAAAACAGCTCTGAGCTACTACCTCACACATCTCAGATTGGCTAAACTGTATCTAGTTTGACTACCTACTTCAGTCCCAATTTATAAGGATTTCTAATCCTTCCTGTCAGAACCAGATTTTTGGTCTGTTGCAGGAAATTCCCGTTCATCAGTGCTCTACCCCACCCTCTGCCTTTGTTTCCCTGATAGTTGGAGCCTATAAAAATCCCAGGAATTCTTCACTTGCTACTGAATTCTTTGAGACTTGATTCCCATTCATTCTCTTGGGATCAATATGTATCCTGTTTTGGCCCCAGACAGTCTCTCCCTCTCAAATAAAATATTAAAAATGCTCTAATCTCTATTATCTTGTCTCAGTTTCTCCAGCATTACATTCTGGAGGCCCCAGAGAGATATGAGACCTGACAGGATTAGAGATTAGAGACCTATAGGTCTCCTCCTGGAGCCTTGGGGTGACTGAGGTCTGAGCTCTTTGTTGGAGAGGCTAGCCATTCTGGTTTGTTCCAAAAGTCCCAAGAAGAACAGTTTTCAGCCCCAGCAAGGCTCATTATGGGCACTTCCATTTGACTACAGGAGAGTAAGTGTGGTTGTCATGAGACACAACTGATTCTCTTTCTTTTTGTTCTGTTTTGTTTTGTTCTGTTGTTTCACTAGCATTTAGGTTCCCAGAAGACAGGTTGATGAACCAGTAATCTGGGAGATACTTAGTGGGACCCCACTGTAGTGCCGTCTGTTCTGAGTATCTATTAAGACACATCTGGTCTGAAAATGTCTTTGGACAATAAATCTGGGTGTTTTTAAAGCACCATCTGGTTCTGAGTGCCAGTTGGCACAATGCTGGATGTTCTAGAACACAATTCTGGGCTCTGGGTATTTTTTTTACATCTGGGTGCTCTCTGTGAAGACAGAGAATGCACCAAACTGGAGTTTGGAAGCCTATAAAAAAGGCTCCACTTGAATTTCTGGGAGGGAAAAGATTATCATCCTAAAAAACTTCCCTTACAGGCAATTCCTGAAATATTGCCCCTAGCATGTATATGTTAAATGTTGTGTTCTGTGTGATCAGTGTTTTGTGTTCTGTGTGATCAGTCCATCTGTTTTGTTGATTTAAGAGCTCTAAGTTTTAAGAACAATAATTTAAAAATTTGGCAATTGGTCATTTCAGAGTTGCAAAGATGTTTAGCACAAAAAAATTGTGGTTTTTAAACTTACTTAAGTGGGAAAAGGCCATTTAAGGTGGTATTGTGATTCTGAAACAATTGTTTTGTGCATGCTAGATTTGTTTATGCTTCATATAAGATCCTAGGAATTTGTTTGAATATTGAACCTTTACTACTGAAGAAAAAACCTTTTTTAAAGCTGTATTTGATTTGATTCAGTTTAACAATAGCTTGTTAAAACATAACTTTGAAAAGTTGTCTAAAGAAATCACATATATTTAATTAAAGTACATTATGCTTTAAATTATGTCAGTGTATGAGTTTCATAGAGTTATTTAGATATTCACTATACTGTGAATCTTATAAGTTCTGAAAGGGAAGGAAAGGAGAAAAGAAAGTGATTTTGAAGAAATGGGATAAGAAAGATTGATTTGTAGGAATAATTGAAGGTTTGAATGATTACAGGAAGGAGAGTGACAAGAAAGAAAAAGCAGGTTGAAAAGGGAAAGAGTAAAGTCTTGTAATAGAAGGAACATTTATTTGAAGGAAAAAAATATACTGGCTGGCTAAATCCTGAGAAAGATTTCTCAGCCTAAAAGTTAATTATGAAGAGAAGTTGAGTGGGGAAAGGAGAAATGGGAGAGGACCTTTTGTCTTCAAAGATGAAGATTTAATTTACCTTCTTACCTTCACCCCCACTTTAGTTAATTGCTTTAGCTTTGGAGATAAACTTAGCTGGCTTTGGGTGGCAGAGAACAATTTATGGTTTAAAGGGATAGTTTATTTTTACATAATTTTAATTGACTGAATGTTTGTTTTTTTAGATGCATAATGATCTCCTTGTTTAAGGAATATGGTCATATATGTGATCTATAATTTGGTTGGGTTACTCCCAAAAGTTTAATTGATATTTTTAAAGAATCTTTCAGATTCTTTTTTTGTAGAATTAGGATATTCTGTCTGAGTTTTAATTGATTCTATTGAGTCATCTTAAAGTTGTACCATTATTTAAAGGGACTCTGAGAATAATAGTTTTTGGCTTTGTCCCTTTGAAATGTTTCTATTATGGACAATATGTAATTTAGAATTTTTCTATGTATTGGCTATTTTAAAAGCAAAATGATCTGTGTCATATTGAACTTAGATAAGCTGTGAACTTTCTGGGACAAAGCTCTTACTGTTATCAATATAAGATCATGGTAAATACCTGTTTAGAATTCGTCTGAATCTTTGGTTAATGGGATTTGTTATTGGAGGTAAAATTTCTTGGGCCTGTATCTGATATTATTTGGAAGTTTTAAAGCACCACTTTCTGAAAGTTACTGGAACAATTACCTGGAGTAAAATTGAGTTAAGGCTATTTTATCATGTGTCCTGTGTGCTGAAGAATATCATGTGTATGTGCTGAAGAATCAGTGACTAATTTCTATGATTGGATCAAGTAGTCAATAGAAATCATTAATGCAATTCAATTATGCCTTACCTTACTGTTTCTAATCTGACTATATGTAATCATTATGTCCTAAATACTTAGGCAAAGGAGTATTTAGCCGAGTTATCTATCTGTTACTAGATATTTGTTTCTATAGATATTCAGGTTTTTAAAGGTTTCTAAATAATAAGAGGACAATTAGCATAGTTGTCTGTGAGACCTAACTGCTATTTATTTTGAGACTATAACTGACAACTGTTTGCCTGTCCTGTGACACCAGCTTGTTTCCTTACATGGGAAGCTGCTGGCCATTCTATACTGGCCTCTCCATATTTTGTAGTAGTCCTTGTGAATCAGTCTTTCTATCTCAGACTGTTCTAACCTTTATTTTTTAGATTTGTTTTTGTTCTAGATTTTGGTCAAATTACAGCTATATTGACCTGCTTCTGGGACTTGGATCAGCTCAATGAATGCTTTCAGCATACCACAACACCCTCCTTCCCTGAATTAGTCAGCTCTTTTGCCCATTCTAAGCAGGAAACAGCTATAGAGACATCACCTCTGCTCCTATGGATTTTGAGCCTCATTGATTTGGGGAGAACTAGAAATGGTTGATGAATGACTATTAAATCCTGACTGGATCACCTATTACTGTGTGTTTTGGATTTAGGATGAAAATGTTGGGTTTGGGTAACTTGCTGTAAAGGATACATTATCTAATTGATCACAATGTTCCCTTCAGAACATGTAATTGTTTGAGGGATCTTTAGATAAGTTCCAGAGTGGAAAACCCCTACTGTACTAGTCTGTTATTTAAAGGAACTTTAATTCACTTTCAGGACTTATATGGAATAGCTACTTGAAAATTTATTTACTCCTCCTTGGATGATTCCTTTGGTAAAAACAAAAGGGAGGATAAAAGAGATAAGGGATCAGGAAAGCTGGTGGATTTTTCTCAAAATATCTGAAAGAATGGTAACCCATGCTTTCCTGTTCACTTGATCTTAAACACTTCTGCTCAACCCCGGTAACTCATCAATTCAAATTGAAATCCCTTCCAGCAGTCTTTTATCATTTTTTACTCCTTGTGTGATTTATTATTTAAATCCTAACTGGATTATGATTGCTGCTATGCTTTAACTTTAAAACCCCTTATTCTGTTGGAATTACCCTGGCAGACTCAGTTTTGGGGACTATTTTCTGATTGCCTGTTTTTAGGAACAACTAGAAATCACCCTTGGAAATCTCCAAGGTACAGGCATTTTTTGACTGACAGTCTCTCTGATCCATTTCTCAAATCCTGTAACCCCAGTTCCTTGATTAGTATTTCAGCATTCTCAAAGGACGTTGCAGTTTGGTGTCAGGCCTCTAAGTTTGTAGTTTGCCTGCCTTGATGGTCTAAGTCTGAACACTCTGATACTCTGCTCAGTAATCTGGACCCTTCTGTAGCAGTGTTACCTAGCCTGCCTGCTCTTCTGGGCGGGGACAGGTGAAGCAATCTCAGGCCTCAACTTCCCCCCCCTCTTGGAGTCCCTGACAGACTTGGGGTGCCTCTCCTGGGATGGGCCAGCACAACTGTCTTGTACCCTGCTACTCCTACTCCCTCTATAAGTTAAGTGTGAGTTAAGTACACAAATGACCACAGCCCTAACTCAGATTGAATTGTCCATCTCAAACTTGATTCCCTAGCTGAGATGGTGCTCGAGAACTGCAGAGGATCTGACTTGCGTGCAACAGGTAGCTATTGCTATTAACTCTGGGGCTGTTAAGGAGAGACTTTTCCTTGCCATAGGTCCTTGTATTTTTCAGTTTTATTTTCATTTATCTGCTCCAGATAAGGTTATGGTGCCAAGACCTCCCAGGTATCTGGGGAAGATGTTTCAATGATTTGAATATTCAGAAGAGAGAGAGTGTAATGTTTTGCCAGTTTCCCTTAATTGTTCTGCTTCAGTCCCCCTGGTTGAAATTCCCTCCCCTCCTTGACCATTAGAACTGATATAAATTAGGGCTGGGAGCCCTGACCATTAGCATTCCATAAGAATAGATGGCTCATCTCAGATACCTAGCTGGCAACCTTTCTCTCTCCTTTCAGACTTCCTGTCTCTAGCTTGACTTCCTACTTCAGTCCCAACTTATAAAGATTTATAATCCTTCCTGTCAGAACCAGATTTTTGGTCTGTTCCAGGAAATTCCTGCTCATCAGTGCTCTACCCTGCCCTTTGCCTTTGTTTCCCTGATAGCTGTAGCCTATAAAAATCCCTGGAATTCTTCGCTTGCTACTGGATTCTTTGAGATTTGAGTTCCATTCAGTCTGCTGGGGTCAACATGTATCCTGTTTTGGCCCCAGACAATCTCTCCCTCTCAAATAAAATATTAAAAACCCAGTTTCTCCAACATTACAAGCCAAACAAGCAGAATTAGGGATACATTGTACATAGCAACTTCAATAATGTGCAATGATCATCTAAGAAAGACTTGTTTCTTCTCAGTGGTTCAGGGATCTGAAGCAATCCCTATAGACTTTGAACAGAAAATGCCATCTGCAACCTGATAAAGAACTATGGAGACTGAATATAAATTAACACATGTTATGTTCACTTTTTTTTTTTTGATTTTAAAAATCTCCCCCCCCCTTTTTTCCCTTTTGCCCTGATTTTTCTCTCCCAACATGATTCATAAAACAATGTATGTTAAAAATAAATAAATAAAAAATCGCTTATCCATCAAAAAAAGTAAGAAAGAAAAATAAGAAATACATGGTAATTTAAGAGAAAGGAATACATTATTAGCTTGTATATGGGGGGATTAAGAAAGGCTTCATATAGAAAGGAGCATTGAACTGAACTTTGAACAAAATGAGAAAATTATAGAGGTAGAGTTCAAAAAGTATGCATTTTTGTTTTGGGGGGCAACTTGTTCAAAATTACAGGTACAGACTATGGAGAATTTTATCAAGAAGATTAGCTTGGCTAGAGTACAGAGTTCATGATGGATGGAAATGCAACTAAAGTCTAGAAAAATAGACTGAGGATTTCAAAGGCTAACCCAAGAAATTCCATTTGGTCCTAAACCTAGTACAGATCACTAATATGTGACAGTGAAAGAATCTAATGTAATCTTAGGCTGAATCAAGAGAGGCATAGTATCTAGCACTAGGGAATGGATGGCACCACTGTGTTGTGCTTTAGTCAGACTAGATTTACAATACCAAATTAAAATCTGAATAATAAATTTTAGGAAATACATTGAAATTTGAATGGATGGCAACCAGGTTGATGAAAGCTATAATATCATTCAATATGAAGTTTAATAGAAGGAATTAGGGATACTTATCATGGAGCATAAAATATTTGTTATTGGGGAATAAAAGAAAACTTTAAATATTTGAAGAACTGACATGTAAAAAAGGGTATAGGATTGTTTTTTCTCATCTCAAAATGAAGAATAGGAATAATGAGTAGTAGTTCCTTATTTATATAAGGAAAGACTTGCTAAAAATTTGAACTGTACAAAATTTAAAATAGGTTTCCTCATAGGACAGTGAGTTTCTTCTAATTCCCTTCCTGGTTTTCTTGTTGACTTTTTGAATTTTGACACCATACCTCAATCATAGTCTTAGGCTGGAACTGTCCTCAACAATAGGTAAAGCTTCCTCATACTGAAATATATCTTAGTCATGCTGCTTCCTTTCTCCCAAGGATCAATTCATCCCAGGAAGGACCTACAGTGGTAAACCTTCACCCCTTTATTCATTCTGCTTCTGACATTCTAGACTCTAATATTATTCCCCTGCCCAGGTGCCTTCTCTACCTTCCCTTTCTTCTCATATTCCAGGTCCTTTTTGTGAGGTATTTCCCCTCACAATATAAACTACTTGAGAACAAGAGCTAACTATCTTTTTTTTGCTTGTATTAGTATCCTCAACATCCTTTTGATTTTCTCTGAGCATAATGCTTGGCACATAGGGAGTGCTCAATAAATGTTTGTTACCTTGCTTTCTGACTTTGTTTATTCAAATGAAGGTTGCTAAATGGGCTTTGGGACTTTTCTAAATTTCTGATTTGAGGGGTCCATGATTCTGCAGTCCAAGGGGAGTCATAAATCAGTGCCAAAGGAATGAGGTTATTGTGAAACAGATTGGAAGAGATCTACAATATTGAAGGGAGTTTGTTTCTCATCCCTTTGAACTCTTATACTCTATGTTTGTTGACCAACCCTCAGAGAATTTGCATATATTAAGTCATAGTTGAAATGGGGATTTTACTTTTCTCAATTGATCTAGTTGTAGCTTACATCTGGCAGTTTTTTCTCCTCTTGGATGCCTTTGGAGTTAAAAAGGAGGGAAACTTCTAAGGAAGCATGAAGGAAAAAAAGATTCAGGCAACTATTGCATAGGGAAGTATTATAGCTGCCATGAACTTAGGCTAGTTATCTTCAATTTCATTGTTCTTTTCTGGGACCTTACATAAAATTTCTGTTTCTGGAGCACTCATCTAAGTCCACAATAGGAATAAAGTGTAGAGAACTGGCCCATTAAGGATGGATCATCTACGAACTAATTTGGAATCAACTGTGGTTTAGTGGTAAATAGTAACAAATGATGCTATTATGCTTTAAATTAAGCTAATTGTGACCTTCTATATCAACATTATAATAAAACCCTGTGTATTTTCTAAGGTAGTGAAGAATTTGTAGTTTAAATTCTATTCAAGCAAAAGGGAAAGAGAGAGAGAGAAGGAGGGAGGGAGGGAGAGAGGGAGGGAAAAGGAAGGAGAGGGAGATAAATAAAACAAAACAGAAAAATAGAAAATAAGTTTGTTTGTTTGGTGTTCATTTTTTTTTTCAAATTCCTAAAGGCAAAAGTTTGAAGTTTTCTATGAGAAGTCATGTCAGGGACTTAATTTCCCTCAACTATTAAGATATTTTCCCTGTTGTTTTTTTCCCCCTTCCTCTGTCATAAATTTCTTTTGATGGCAAGTGAAGTGTTGGAGCAAGATCAATAATTTTGAGCTTACAGCATTTTATTGATCTCCTTTTCTCTCTTTTTAAAAATTTTTATTTGTCAAAAGGAAAAAAATAGGAAATAGGTTACAAAAGAGGTAGAGCTGTGATTTTTCTTTACTGTGCATATTTTTTTCTTCTCAAGTGTTGATCAGGAAAAAAGTTTCTGGCTAACACAGCTACTAATGATTCTAATCAAAGGGATCCATTCCTAGCCTTGTTGGCAAAAATAGGTGTCTGTGTATTGTATTTATGGAATGCAGCTTTTAATAGAGAGAAGGAATTGCCTTCCACACTTCCAAACTAGTTCAGAAATAATAAGATTTCAATTTGATCTCCCTTCTTCATTTCTGTGCAATGAGGATTTAGAATTTAGATATAGGATGGAGCTCTCTACTGCACAATATCCCTTCTAACAAGCTATTTAATGAAGCTATGGCATTTTCTCTATAAATCTTTAAGTATAGACTAAATTAAGAATAGAGTAAAATAAACTTTTTCTGCAATAATTCCAAATAAGTCTAAAATGTATAGGATGATCCAGTTGAGGTGTAGTCAAAGAAACTAGTGCAAATTGACACACTAAGGCTTCTAGAAGACATTTACTTCAAGTCTACCCTTAAACTGGATATCCCAAAGACTGTTCTTTCCTCCTTTCTTATTCCTGCCCATACTTCCTTCTTCTAGTTCTTGATATATGATCTTTCCCTTCTATTGCTCTGAAGACTTTTGGTGTTATCTTAGCCATATGGTTTGATGAGTTTGATTTGGTCAGTAATTAACCTGAAAGTTTAGTAGCACATAGGACAGTAAAGGAATATCTAGGGAATATTGTATAGAAATCAAATGTAAAAGAAAGGAAGCTCTACTATTTAAAGGTGAAGTAAACAAGTCCTCCTACTATATTTTCCTTACTTTATAATCTCAAAGCTATTTCTAGGTGGGAGATATGTTACTTTCTGCCAGACATACTTGTACACTAGAAAAATTGCAACTCCTTCCAAGAGTGGCCAACATATATGAAACAGTTGATTAATACATCACCAACAAGACCTACCATTTTCCTGGCAATATATTAGTCACCAGAGATAAAAAGACAAAGCAAGAAAGGGATCATATAGTTTAGTTGGGACTACTCAGAATCACAACCAGAATTAACCAACCATAACTTTGTCCTAGGACAACTAGCACTTACCTCAAAGGCACTAAATCTGGAAAATTTACAGTACTTATATTCCAGTCACATAGAAACAATAGTATTTTAAAAATTATTAACAATAATTTATAAATAGTAAACTCCTAGGGAGTGTTGAATGTGGCCCAGTTCTCTTTTCCCTCATTCCTCATAATTTGTCCTCTTGATATTTTTGTTCTCTACTTTTGTCTCCAATTATTCTTAAACCATGTTCACTTGCTCCTCCAGGGTGGGTTCCTGAAAAAAGCAATGAAGTAGGGATCAAGAACCCTGAGTCAGACCAATACCTCTGTGAGGTGATTCTTCTATCTGGGGATCAGTCTCCTCATTTGTAAAATGGGAATTGGATTTGACTTAATAATCTTTAGATTCTAAATTCTTTAAGTTTTAAACATGTATGAAACAAACAGACTGAGTGCACAACATTCCTTTACCTGAGAGATTTAATAAACAACAAAAAAGCAATATTTAACTAAAATTTGCATAACCATATACATATGTATATGCTTTTTATATGTATATACACATATATTTGTAGTAGCATTTATATAGTGCTTTAAGACATGCAAAGCACTTTACAAATATATCATCTTGCCCTCACCAAAAAAAAAAAGAGAAATAAATGTTATCCTTATTTTATAGATGAGAAAAATGAAGCACACAAAGATCCAGTAGTTTAAGGATCACACATCTAGTAAGTGTCTAAGTCTACATTTGAACTTAGTCTTCTGCACTCCAAGTCCAGGGTTTCTTCTACTTTGCTGTCCAGTTGCAATAAAAATACATACACACTCATATTTTATTTATTATGTACATATATATACATATATATATTTTACATTCATATGTCATATATAAGAATGTGCATATGTATTTGTGTGTATGTGTACAAAAATACATAAATATCTTTTCTCTGTAGACCAAATTGCTACAATAGACTTAGTCTTGATCCATCAGTAGAAATTGGTTAGGAGTGATGCAATTAATAGAACATTGGATCTGGATAAAATAGTTCTAATTTCAAATCTAGCTTCAGGCACTTAATAGATAGATAGTTCTGAGCAAGTTATAACTTCTCCTTCAGTTTTCTCAACTGTGGGATGGGTATAACAATAGCAGCTACCTCCCAGAGCTGCTGCTAAGATCAAATGAGATGATATTTGTAAGAAATTGCCACAAGATAAGAACTATATAACTAGTGATGATGATGATAATGATGATGAAACATAAGGAAAGCTTGGGATAAAATAAAATGACCCTAGAGTTCCTGACAGCTAAAGGCTATTTGAGGGATACTGAATATAATCTGACACATTAAAATTAATGAAAAAAGATTTTAAAAATTTCAAAGAAAATATAGATAAAATATCATGCTGGAGATTACAATAAGGAAGAAAGGTATGTTCTAAAAATTAAAGTCATTATCGGGTGTGTGAATGTTTAAAAAGAGAATTTAAAAATGCAAGATGTAAATAGAGCAATGAGTTTAACAAAGAAGTTTCTGCTGAGCTTAAATTCAAAATGAATATATAGAAAAGACAAAAGCAAGACATATAACCGACATTGGTTTAGTTTTCTTTTTTTACATGAATTTATAAAATTCATGCTCAGGCAGCTAAAAATCAGAATGGGCAGACCACTGTAAAAAATAATACTTTTTCTAAAGTTACATTGGAGAAACAAAGAGGAATAAAAAAAGAAGAAACATGTATTAATTGGAGAAAGTAGAATTCTTCAAGTATTCTCTCTCTCATTATCTCTCTCTCTCTCTCTCTCTCTCTCTCTCTCTCTCTCTCTCTCTCTCTCTCTCTCTCTCTCTGTGTGTGTGTGTGTGTGTGTGTGTGTGTGTGTGTGTGTATGGTCAGAGAACATTGTTTCAAAGACAAAGCTGAAAGACAAAGATTATTGTTTCTAATTCCTCCCTTACTGTGTCTGTGTGTGTCTGAGCATGTGTGTGTGTATAAAACATTAGGACAAGAATTTTGAAAAAGAAAGAAAAATCTAACTACATTTGGTTTTTCTTCAATGAACTTTATTAATTTCTGGTTAATCCATCTATGCTGTCCCCTAAATTTTGAACATAGAAAGTAAAAAAAAAATGTATGCATTATGAATGTAAGGTAGGAAGATTTTTGAGGACACAGAGATGGCTCTGACTCTGAGATTCTAGGGCTTTGAGTCTACAAAAGCTCTTTTAGATAGAATTGCATTGAGATTCTAATTCTTCAAAAGCAGAATAGACATTCATCTGATAATGT
Organism: Sminthopsis crassicaudata; assembly: GCF_048593235.1. NCBI lineage: Eukaryota > Metazoa > Chordata > Mammalia > Dasyuromorphia > Dasyuridae > Sminthopsis > Sminthopsis crassicaudata. The sequence continues at coordinate 499,071,685 of NC_133619.1, read as the reverse complement.
CAAGACTTATTTTTAAAAAAAATCACTTTAAAATTTTATTGCTTTCCCCCACCCCACCCTAGTACCGGTATACTTTGGTTAGGTAAAGGAAAAACAAAAAGGATATTTGAGCCAGATGCCCTCAAATGAATTCAAGTCCAGTTTGCATTAGAGGTCGCCACTCTAGCAATCAGAGTGACTTTATCCCTTTCTCCTCACTTCATCCCATTCTGAAGGAGATTCAGACACAGGTGCTCTCTTTTTCTAGAAACCAAAAAGATTAGGCTCCATTCCTTGAATGAATAGTTTCTTCTCTGGTTTAGGGTGGGATATATACAGATTCAATCAGATTGACCTCAGACATTCTAGTGAAAGAATTTCTCCAGGGTGTCTAAGTATCCACTCTTGAAAGTGCTTTCTCATAGCAGACATATATAGAATTTGTACTCTGCAGCCAACTTTTAGCTTTAAAAGTTCTTAACTATTCGGGTGCCTTATCACCTGGAAGGGCTAACTCTCTAACCTTTTAATTGGCTTTTGAGTGTTCCACTTTCTCTCTGTCTTTTTTTTTTTTTTTTTTTAGATTAGAAGTGGGTTCTCTACTTCTAAGGCTATTCTACTATTTTCTTCTGTATAGTCGAACAGAAAAAACCTAGAGGAAAAAAAAATGATCCCTTATTTCTCTCTTTTTCACAAGCCTCCTAGATTGCTTACTTAACTTTCAAGCAGAAAAAATTATCCTTTACAAGATTGTTGCCCATTTTTGCTATAACTGATCTGCTGAGCTTGTGTAATAAAATTATATTGCAAAGAATAACCAAAGATTATACTTAACTAACTAGCTGTTTCAGAATTACTTTTGACATATATTGACTCTCAAAGACAGTGGAATGTAAGTTCCTTGAGGCAAAAGACTATCTTTGTAACACCAAGCAATCAAATCAGATTGTTTGCCTACCAATCAATTAAAAAAACCCGCTTCTATTATGTGTCAGCTGTTGTTCTAGGGACTGGGGACAGGAAGACAGAAAGGAAAAATCCCTTCCCACAAGGATTTTTTTTTATATATCATTATGTCATTAAATCCATAGCAGGATTTAAAAAAAAAGTATGGGGAAATGAATTGAATTAAAATGGTTCTGCTTTCTCCCTACCTCACCCCATCTTCTAGATATTTTAAAACACAATTTAAACTTGATGATAATTGTAAGATATGGTTTTGGAGATTTTCCCTCAGCACCATGCCTTTCTGCTCCAGCCCCCCTTTTAAATCTTTCTCTTTGTGACTGCATCCTTCATTTTAAAAATCATATTAGCATTGACATATTTTGTTTTTAGATCTCTTTCATTTATAGATTTGTTCTTTTTTCTTCCTGATCCAGGGAGCCATCCCTAGTAACAAAGATCTTCAAAAGAAAGAAAAATAAAGCAGTTCAGTAAATCCATGTAATATATCAATTGTGTCTGACAGGTATATGTAGTATTTCATACCCATAGTTCCCCCATCTCTACAAATAAAGGATGATCATTTATTTTCTCAATTTTCCCAGGTATTAAGCTAGTTAATTGTAATTATACCATTCTCAGTTTCCCCCTTTATTTCTGAAAATACATTTTAAACTAATTAAAAATATAACACACAATATTTTTTACCAAGAAATGCAAAATGGATGTCTTATTATTCAATAATATTGATTTGAAACTAGAGAAATCTGTGTACAATGTGTCTATTCTATGTCTGAACAAATACCTACTTGCCTATAGTTTATGTCTTCATAAATATGCAACTCATGTAATCATTGTGTTCACAGAATCACAGAATGTTACAGGGCTCTTAGAAATAATCTGGTTCAAGTATTTCATTTTACAAATGAAGAAACAGAAAACCTGAGAGTTAAATGACTCATTCAGAGTCACACATTTAGTAAGTGATAGAGGCAGGATGTAAAGTCAATTCTTCTGACACCAAATGTAATTCTTTTCCCTACCTACATATTTAAGAAGAGTACTGTGAATGTATGTGCTGCATTTGAAATGATACAGCATGAGTAATACTGTAGATTAGAAGGAGAACAATGATCTTAGAGCCTAAAAAGGATCCCCAACTAATTGAAATAAAAAATTACATCAAACATTCATTAAGCATGTATAAGAAAGAGACTATGCTACATTATATAGATGATAAGATGAGAATGGATAAATTCACTGGCTAGTTTAAACATATTCCAAAATGAGGGGATGAACAATCTAGTAAATAGATATAAATGATACAGGTAAGAAGGATTAAAAACAAACAAACCAACAAAAATCTGAGGAGGGAGAAATCACTTTTATTTGGGGCCACTAAAAATGTTTCTTGGTGACAGCTGAGCTATACACTGAAGGAAGAAAAAATAAAGGCATATTTGAATACAGGGAGCAGAGTCTATATAAGTTATGAAGGAAGAAGACAGTAGGATACAATGAGGTAGCAGAGAGTAGCTGAACTTAAATGGAACATAGTGCATATGAAGGGTAATTCATGATGCCAAATATTGTAAATACACCAAAGACTAGGATAACTGAGGAAAAGCCAATTGATTTTTTTTCCAATTCAGAGATTTGGGGTTAAGAATATGGAGGGAAGGAGAGAAGGAAGAGAGGGAGTGAAGGAATGAGGGAATGAAGGAAGGAGGGAAGAAAGAATAAAAAGAGAAATGAAAAATTATGTATTAAGAGATAATCATGTAGAAAGCACTAAACTAATTCCTGAAACTAGTAAACAGTTTTTATTGGGGAAAATAATATATATTTTATTGTCCTGACATAATAAAGACATAAAGATCTTTATAAGTGCAGATTTCTAGCTTTGGACTGCTACCTGTACAGAAATTTTGAATTTCCAGACATTTTCCCTTCTAAATTCCATTTGAAAAAATTACTTCCTTCAATTCCATCAATCACCAAACATGTATTAAGTATCTCTTAGGAACCACACATTTTGCTGGATACTAAAACTGTGAAAATAAAAATGAAATAGTCCTTGACCCCAAGTAGTTAACTTTCTTTTGAGGAGAAGCACCATGTATACATGAAAGTAAATATAAAATATGTTACATGATAAACATAAAGTAAGTTCCAGGGAGACAATCACAGGGTAAGTGGGTGGGGGCCACCGAAGGGTTAATCAGAAAAATCCTGGTATAAGAGGCAGCTAGTAAGTTGAGCCTTGAAAGAAGTCTTACTTATTAAAAGCAGATATGAGGAAGATGATGAAACATTGTGTATGTAAAAGAACCAAATAAACTAAAATACCTGGAAAGTAATGTCCTCAGAGTACTTTACTCAGTTTAAAGGCTTGACATGCACTGCCCAAAAGTACAGGCAGATCTTTGTACTGTCATCTAGAAAAAGAGGTTTGTTATTCTAAAATGGATATTTTTTAGCTTCCCCTCATCCAAAACAAGCATATAACAAACAACAAAACACAAGCAAAAATCTATGAAATTGCTTATTCTTTACTTTATGTAATCTATAGCACTCAACACTAGTTTTACTCAATAATTATTTGATGAATGAATGATACAATTTCTGAATGTATGTACTATAGGACCTTCTACTATTTCCTCCTCTCCATGAAATATTTCCTTGACCACTTTGTAGCATATTCTTAAGCATCAAGGATTTTCAGGTTCAACAGATTTCTTTGCTCTTCCTTAATTGAGTACTTTTGGCTAGTTAAAGGGCTCCTAATGCTTATTCAGTGATGCTTCTAGGTTAGACTGATCTTGTCTAATAGCAGATATGGCCATGGCAAATCTTTCAAGAATGTGGGAATACGTTCTTTCATCTCCATAGTCCTTTTATATTCCATCTATTCAGAAGCTTGTCTTGACAAATGCCTCCTTCACCTCCTGGAAAAGCTGAATGTGCAGCTGTTATTATATGCAATGAAAAACTGGCAGGTTACCCAGGAAAGTTGCTGTTTAACTCTGAAATGCTTGAGAAGCTATAAATGGAGTATAATTTGCCATACACTGGAAGAAATGATTCTACTCACAATTAGAACAAAGCTGAAACACTTTATTTCTCAGCTTGGTAGAGTTCTGCTTCCTTCTAATTTGAGGTACTTCAAGACCCAAGAATGATTATCATGCCAGAATAGAATTTTAAACTTTGAAGAAATCTCAATGGTCACCCAATTCAATTCATAATATATCTGACACATGGTCATCTAGTTTCTTATTAAAGACAACTAGTGAAAAGAAACTCATTACTTCTCAACAACCCATTTCACCTTTGAACAGTTATAATTATTCAGAAACTATTCCTAATATCACACTAAAATACACCTTTGCAACATCCTGTTACTCTTGGTTTTACCTTCTGAGGCCAACCAGAACCAGAACAATTACAACCTTTAAGATACTTGAAGGCTGATATTGCTTTTCTGAGTCTTCTGAGTTTCATTTCTACAAACTAAACATGTTCATTTTTTTCAACCAATAACAGAAGATCAAGAGGGTGTTATTCACTAAAAGTACTGAATCTTGTTAGGGCTGAGGTATACATACTCATCATTCTTATAATAGCACAATTATTCTTCCCCACGGAATACACCACCATTCTTTTTTTCCTCTTCCTTAAAATGAATGTGGGTCAAATTTCTCTCTAATTAAATGGGGATCATTCACAAGGTCTGAACTCACTGGAGAGAACCATCAGAAAAAAAAATAGGCAGCTGGAGTTCTTTTCCTCTTGAAGTAAAAATGAAAAAAAAAAAAGGCAGGTCATCTCATCAGTCATAGATTCTAGGTGTAAGACTCAAATCTTTTGATAGCTTCCTTATCTTTCTGAAATTCCCTAAGACATAGGGGTCTCTCTGGGACATTGATAAAAAGAAAAAAAGAAAAAAAAGACAGTATTTTTAAAAAATGAGGTGCTCCCTCATCATTATCAGGAAAAAAAAAGAACTGGGACATATCTTAGGCCAATCAAGAACTGGTTTAATGTCACTCCCCATTTTGAGTTTTTTCTATGGAGTACATGAGTACACATTCAAACATGAAAAGGATGCCAATATCCCCTCAACAGGCAAATGAACAAGGCTCTGGCAAACCAGGCATCAGTTAGGCAAATACAGCAGCTGTCAGGAATTCAGGGTTCTTCAACAAAGCATTTTGTGGAATAAAAGTAGGGTAGATAGCAGAATTTTGATCTACTATTTCTATCTTCAGTTAGTATTCCAATAGAATAATGAAGTTTAGAGTTAAGAAAGTCTGGGTTCAAATTCTGCCTCAAATACTTGTTTGAAATATGAACACAGACTAGTACCTTAACCTTTTAACTTCAAGCAATCCTTAAGAAATATCTATTCAGTTTTCACCAAAATTATGTCTCTCTTCAATTCATAGGCTTATAGAGATAGAGTTGGGAAGGGTTATAAAGGCTATCTAGTCCAGCTCTTTCATTTTACAGATAAAACTGAGACCCAGACAGAGTGACTTGTATAAATTCCACAAGTATTAAGTGCTAGAATAGTAATACTTAATACATTTCAATAAGTATTCACGTAATGCACTTCACTTAGGACACTTCACCATTGTGAAGCTAGGACAAATCAGATCCAGTGCATTCCCTCCAACATCATTGCATTATACTGCCCAATTTGAATGAGGGGGTGGGGTAGTAGCAAGGTGTATTCCTGTAAGATTCAGATTTATTTTGGGGTTTAGAGAAAGTGCTTCCTTCAAATCCCATTCAAAACCTCATCTCATTTAGGAAGCCCTTCCCACCCTCTCTTAATACTGATTTGCCCCTAAGACAATCTCCAATTTATCATGTGTGTGGTTCATTTGCACATTGTTACTTGCATGTTTTCTCCTTCATTAGATTATGAACTCTTTATAGAAGAGACTGCCCTTTACCTTTCTAGGTTTCTCCAGTCATTAGCACATAGTAGGTATTTCATTATTGACTCTGACTTTTGTCCTATGCCTTAAGTCATGACATTCTTAAATTTTTAACTTTTCTGAACATATTTCTAACATGTAATAGGCCCAGTCAGACTGCTTTCTGGCCTCAGTCTGGTCTTATGTGAACAATAAGCCTTGCCACTTCTGGTTTCCCAGTCTTTCTTTCAGCTTTTCTCCTCGCCTGTTACCTGTCAGAAGAAGAGGGTGGGATGAACTTCAGAGAGCTGAGGAGGGCCCAGATGGGTGCTACTCAAGAGCAGGGACACCAAAGGAATGACAGAGCACTCAAAGGAAAAAAGTGACAGTCTCTGGCTTTTAATTAAGTAACTTACCCAGGAAGCTGGCAACAGCTTATCTGTTCACCAGCACTCCCTTGCATTAACATACGCCACCCTCTCCCTACTGTCAGGGTGTTGTGGCAGCACCTTGAAAGGGGAAAGGAACATATGGTGCCACCTTGTGTTATCAGTTGGCCAAAATAACTTTCCTAGCCACAAGGTGAATAGATCCATATGTCAAGGAAAAGGAGACACAGAGAGAGAGAGAGCCATGGAGATGGGTGGGTGCACACCCCTGAATGAGAAAGACCAGATACAGTCAGAGAAAAGGTACAGGAAAAACTGCCAAAAGAGAGCGTGAAGATGAGAAATATAAAGAGAATAAGTCTATCTTTCTAGCCAGAAGATTTTCTCCAATCTTCGCCCCCGCTGAGATTCAAATGCAGGCAGTCCAATCACTAAAATATTGTCATGAATTCATGGAGCCCTCTCAGAAATTGCTGATGAGTCTTGCATCAGAGCAGTCAAACAGAAATCATTTCCTCCTCTTCTTTTCTTTCCTAAAACAGTGTATTCAGAGCTGCTTTTCTTCTCCCTTCCCCAATTATCCTATTTGCACTAAGAAAAAACAGTTGTACTTGAAGGCATATTAGAAAATATTTATTTAGAAAGCCATTTACTGCAATGTGCTAAGGTGACAAGGCTGGAGGATAAGTAGGGGACATTTTCTTTAGAAGAAGAAGAAAGGGAAACTTAAATGGTGGCAACAAAGGTGGCATTTCTATTTCAAAACACAAGAAAATAACCTTATAATGAGGAGTCATAGTGAGAACTAAAGAAGCTGCTGTTACTACATATCCATCTTCAAAACCTTATTGTTCTAGTTGAAAGGGAGCACACAGGAGATGGGAGAAGTCAGTAAATTAGGAGAAAAGAGAAAAGTATAAATAAGTTATGTCCCCTTAAAGGCACACAAAGCAAGATGAAAATCATATATTAAAAAGTTCTCTCTAGTGTTATTAAAACTGAACTTTGCAAAGTAGCTAATTTACTTTGTACCATTTGTTCTGTTAGCTCTGTGGCCCCAGCCTAAAAAGAGGGCAGATTTCACTTTGGTTCCTGTTAACTTGAGTTACTCTCTCTCCCTTTCTCCCTTCCCTCCCTCTGCCTTCATATTTGCACTCACACCCACACATTCTCCTCAAGAAATCACGCTTTATGAATTTTCCTTTTTTAAAAAATATGTGAAAAAAATTGGGTGGTTAATGAAACAGCTGGCCAGATGTTTGTCATTAAAACCTATGGGTCAGTTCAGGAGTAGTCTGAAACTCAAGATATCTTCCATCTTGGGAACTATTTAGATAGAATAGAAGAATCAACTGCTCCTTCAGAATTGGTTTGTTTCTCTCACACAATGTGAAGAACCTTAGACTAACATAGAAATTGAGAGAAAGAAGGAACCATAGAGGAAAAAAAAATCACATAGTTAGCTTTTGGTGGAGTTTAGCAATCTCTTGATATCCAGTACTATTCTTTTCCCATCATACTTTACAAGCTTTCCATTTCAAATTTTTAATAGAAAAGAAAGATGAAACACAAAATATAGAGCTAATTCTTGTTTTAAGAAATAAGAAATAAGAAAAACATAACTGATGGTGACATTTCTTTCCATTCTTACCAAACAAAATCACTATTGTTTCATCTGGCAAGGATAAGTTTGATAGTTCTAAGCACAAACTTTGCACTCAATATGGTAATAAGATTACTGGTGATGAGAAAGAAGTAGGAGGACTTAAAGAAGAAGGATGACTTAGAATTGGTTAGGATAATTTGGTTAAAGGATCCAGAAAGAACAAAGGACTTTGTCAAAAAAGGTTATGGGTTCATTAGTTTAGTAACTAAAAAGGTTATTTTTGTTCTTTCACTAATATAATTTCATGTGAAGAGTTTCTCAGTTATTTATGTGATCTCTTTTCCCCTTTAGATAAATGCCATAATCAGGAAACTCCTTTTTATCTTTTTTTAAAATTTGAAAGTCACTTGTATTTACACATTGTTATAACTTCTCTGTCTGAATTATTATTATAATTATTAATTTTCCTCCTGGCTTAGAATGATAATGATAATGATGTTGCTGGTTCAAAGAGAGTGAAGTTTTCAGAGCATGTCTGATGGTCACAATACAGACAATTCTGGATGAGAGCATAAGTAAATAATCATATTTGGAGTTTTCCCCCTTACCCTCTTAAGTTGATCTTGAAACAAATATATTCTGGCTGCCCTTCAGGGAAATGGAAATAAATTGTGATTATGATCAGAAAAGGCCTCTTCATCAATATGGACAATGTAGCTGACTTTGACAGTGAAAATAGTTGGATGTTAACTGGTACAAGTTTTGGTAACCTGATCCTGAGGAGATTGGAAGAGAAAGCTGAAAACACTGCTATTTAGTAATCTGAACTCTTGAGAAGAAGTAAGGGTCAGAAATGAGGAAGAAGATTCAAAGCTACTCAAAATTGTCAGCTCTCCAAATAGATTAATGAGCTATGCCCAAGGAGATTAATTTCTCTCCTTGTGCTTTCCCTAACTTCTCTTGTTGGTATTCTTCCTAGAAACTGCATCTCAGACATACTCTGCTTTCTCCTTACTTTATCTTTCCATGAAAGTGGGGTTGTGTAAAACTCCATAAACAAAGAAATAGGAGTCAAGGAGAAGAATTTGAGGAGATGTTTCAAGGTGGAAAAAAGCTGTAGCAACACTGTACACTTTTTTCCCTTTCATTTTCTTATTAAATAAATATTTATTTATTTAATATAATTATTTATACACCTGTGGCATGTATGTGAAAGGCTGTTCAAAGTAAGAGGAGACTGCAGTAAAAAATGAGTGCTAAAGTTGTAGATTTCCTCTCTGGGTAGTTGGAGTCACATTTCATATCTTCTTTATGGAATTTATAGTTCTCTATAACCTGAACCCACCCTATCTCATAAGTCTTATTTATTTCTCCTTTTCACATACTATATGATCAGCTCATACTGTCCTTTTAATTTTTAAGTAAAAAATCATCACCACTCATAAGCATTTTATTATAAAGAAAGCCAGAAAAAAAAATAAAAGATCAATTACAAAACCATGATATTGGAAAACATGCTGGTCTTTGACCGCCTTTATAGCTGCCCTACTCTTACTCTTGTTTTGGTACTTAGGTGCTAAGCTGATGCTTTTTGTAATATTCTTCTCTAAAATGTAATGTTCTCGGGGAGAGAAACCTCTCTGTGGGTTTCTTGGGAGCCTTCTGGGAGCAGCATTTGTTTCAGTTCAGTAATCACCCAACTGCAGCCAGGTATTAAAGTCCAAATCCTTTATTGTCTCTTTCCAAGTCTTGTCTCCTTTTCTGTGAATAAGTTAGCTTTCTTAGAGGCCTTCTGTAGTCTTGGTTCCGAGAGCTTGAGCTGGCTTCTGAATCTCCCCGACTGAATCCTGGTTGAGGCTCCTAGCTTACATATGCTTTCTTAAAGGTGTGAATCTTGTAGAACTGTAGTAAGTACTAAGTACATGTACTGAACTAGAGAACTGTTAAGTACCATGCTAAATAATCATCATCTTTATCAATTCCACTGACTTAGCACTTTGTTTCAAGTTCTGACCCATAACACCTTTTCTCCTTTGACTTCCATTGCATGAAAGGGAACACCGCTGGTCCCTGGAACAAGAAATTGTAGCCCCAGGGTTATCCAGTAATCAAATGGGAAGTGCCAGTGATCTGTAGGAGATGTTTCTGTTATCATTTCTGTTGTGACGAATGAGGGCTGAGTTCTAGCTTGAGATCACCCATTATTGGAATTATTCCTGGCTTGCTATATCCTTGTTGAAAGCAATGGCAAGCTTTAGATAATTTCAAGGGAGATCATCTACAATGATCTTTCTAGAACTATTTACAGATGTATACTCACATTTCTATGGAACAACAGAACTTCTTGAAGATTTTTTTAGGCCATCATCTTAACTAGAACTCTAACACTTATCTTTTTGTGATCCTGTATTTTTTTTTAATTTAATTTTTAGTTTGTGGAGCAAAACAAAATTTTCTACAACATAGTATAATAAAAAAAACTGCACTTGAAATTGAAAATCAATTATGTATAACTTACTATTACTTTTAAATATATAATAAAATTATTATGTAATTTTTTCCTTTGCTCCATGGCTACCATTAAACATACATATACATACATTATGTATTTGTATATATGTGTGTGTATTATATATACATATATATATTATATATATATATATCTTCACATACATACATAATCATTCTATACATATATTTACCAGTTGTTTTACTGGATACAAAAAGCATTTTTCTTTTATATATCCTTTGTAATTAATTGGGTATTTATAATAGTCAAAATGATTTAATTGTTGAAAGTTGTTCTTAAAAGAATATTACTATTACTTCATATGGCATTCTCTTGGTTCTGCTTATTTTACTCTTCATTATTCTGTGCAAGTCTATCCATGTTTTTCAAAATATGGTTGAGCTCATCATTTCTTATCACATACTAGCATTTCATCACAATCATATACCACAATTTGTTCACATATTCCCATTTTTACAATTCTGAACATATCAACATTATCCTGGTCTTTGTGTTTTTCCTCTTATTATCCCTTTTTTAGTCTCTGCCTTATAAAAATTTCCTTCAGTGCAAAAATAGCACTTCTGCTTGAGGGGTCTCCTAGTCTCCACTTTGCATATGGACCTCTCTTTCCCCTAGCCACGATTACTTTGTATCTGCTTTGTGCATGTTTTGTATATATCTACATGCATGTTCTCTCTGGTAAGACTGTAAACTTCAAGGAAAGGACTGTTTTTCTTTTCATTTTGTATTCTTGGTATTTGACACTCTCATTTTCTCACAATATGCTCCTCAAAATATTTCTTCATTAAACTAAAATCATTTCTAGTCATATAAAAATGCTCTAAATCACTATTGATCAGAGATATGCAAATTAAAACTATTCTGAGATATCACTACACACCTCTCCGATTGTTAAGATGACAGGAAAAGATAATGGTGAATGTTGGAGGGGATGTGGGAAAAATGAGACACTGATGCATTGTTGGTAGAACAGTGAATCCAACCATTCTGGAGAGCAATTAGGAACTATCTCCAAAGAACTATTAAACTGTTCATCCCTCTGATCCAGCAGTGTGTCTACTGGATTTGTATCCCAAAGAGATCATGAAAAAGGAAAAAGGACCCACATGTGCAAAAATGTTTGTGGCAGCCCTTTTTGTAGTGTCAAACAACTGGAAACAGAGTGATGCCCATCAGTTGGGGAATAGCTGAATAAGTTTTGGCATATGAATGTTATAGAATATTATTGTTCTGTAAGAAACAATCAGCAGGATGATTTCAGAAAGGCCTAGAGAGACTTACATGAACTGATGCTGAGTGAAGTGAGTAGAACCAGGAGAATATTGTACACAGCAACAACAAAATTATGTAATGATCAATTCTGATGGGTGTGGATCTTTTCTATACATGTGTGATGTAATTCAGGGCCAGTTCCAATAGACTTATGATGGATAGAGGACTATAGAAACAAATATGCATCACCACATAGTATTTTCACATTTTTGTTTGCTTGCTTTTTGTTTTCTTTCTAATTTTTTTATCCTTTTTGATCTTATTTTTCCTGTATAGCATGATACCTTTTGAAATATGTGTGGAAGAATTAAACATGTTTGGCATATACTGGATTTCTTGCTGTCTGGGGGAGGAGTTTGGGGAGAAAGGAAGGAGAAAAAATTGGAACACACGATTTTCTGTTAGTGTTTATTGATCACTGCCTATGCATGTATTTTGAAAATAAAAAGCTAAAAATATTTATTTAAAAACATGCTTCTTTATTAATTGATCAATTGATTGATATTATTGATATTATACAATGGTCAAGTGGCATATGGTGTATATCAGGCATTTTAAAACATTTTTTTTCACTACTGACACCTTTTAACCCAAGAAATTTTTATTCAATCCCACTGGAAATCTGAATTTAGATATTTCTGGTAGTGTTCATGCATGCTCAGTGTAAAGTGAACATGTTTTGTATTTAGAACTAAGGCTACTAGAATTATGGAAGTAGAGCCAAGATAGTGAAGTAAAGTCAGGAAGCTGCTCAAGTTCTTCTGGTTTCCCTCAAAAACCTCTGAATAGAGTCTGATGGAATGAAACCATTCTCCAGCTCAAGATACATCCGACAAAAATCAAGAAATTTCAGTCTCCTTGGGGTAAAAACGGTGCTCAGCCCAGCTCAGACAGACTCTGAGAAAGCAGGTGACAGGGTCTTAATCACAGCAAATCAGCAACTAAGACCCTCAGTCCTGGCTCAGTAGAGAAGCAGATCACTGAGGCAGCTTCCAATCTCAGGTCAGAAGGCAAACTCCAGGAAATCAGGCTCTTTTCTGAACATAGCAGGCAAAGCTACCCCTTACAAACACAAGAGGCATCTGTGCTCAAAGCCAAGGCTTAGAACCTTGCACCACCTTTACCCCAGAAGCTGAGCTCTACCTTAAAAAGAAAAAAAAGAAAAAAAATATGAAAGAAAAGGAAAGAAAATGAGCAAGAAACAAAAAAGAACTTTGACCATAAAAAGCTACTATGCTTACAGGGTAGACTAAAACACAAACTCAGAGGAGGACAGAAGGTTTACAGAAAAAATATCAAAGAGTGATATGAATTGGTCTAAAACCCAAAGACATTTCTTGGAAATGCTCATAAAAGACTTCAGAAGACAAATACAATAGGTAGAAGAAAAAGTGAGAAAAGAAATGAGAGGTATGGATGAGAAAGTCAGCAATTTGGAAAAGTAAGGTAAAAAAGTTGTCTGAAGAAAACATTAAATAGTAGAATAAACCAAATGGAAAAAGACATACAAAGGTTAACTGAAGAAAATCATATAATAAAAACTAGAATCAGGCAAATGAAAGCTAATGACTCTGTGAGACAGCAAGAATCAGTCAAACAAACTAAAAAGAATTTTTAAAAATTGAAGAAAGTATAAAATATCTCATTGACAAAACAGCTAAACTAAAAAATAGATCCAGAACAGACAATTTAAAAATTATTGGCCTATGTGAAGATTAAAAAAATAATCTTTTAATAAATATAATAATCTTTTAATATATAATAATAATATATAATAATAATGTAATATAATATATAATATATATAATCTTTTAATATATATAATATTTAATTAAAAATAATCTTTATATATATATATATATATATATATATATATATATATATATATATATTTAAAGGCTAAACTGTTTATATCCCTAGGTGAGAAATTGATATCTGTAAATCTTGAGAACTATATCTGTCATTAGGACAGACACAAAAGCATACATATGGACTGATGGTGTGGTTGTGAATAGATTCTGATGTGATTATATTAAAGAAAAAAAAACTGAGGGATGGGAAAAGATCTGTAGTGGAAAAGGAGGAAACTGAGACAATTAGTTCACACCAAGAGGCTGAAAAGACCTATTACAATTAAGGGATAAAAAGAGGGGGATGAACATTGTCTGAAGCTTGATCTCATCAGTTTTGTCTCTAAGAGGGAATATTATAATCACTCAATTGGGTAGAGAAATTTATTCAATCCTATAAAGAAGTAGGAGGAGAAAGAGGAAAAAAAAGGGAGGGACAGTATAGAAAAGTGGGTAGAAACACTAGGAAAAAAAGATAACAGAAAGGGGGAAAGATTAATAGAAATGCTAGTAAGTAATGTTAAAAATGCTAGTAAGAGAAGGGGAAGAGGAGATAGGAGATAAAGTAGTAGCTGGGGTGTGTAATGAAAACACAGGATTGAAGACAAGATGGAAAGAGTGAACAAAAGTATATACAGTGGAGAAAATAGCATGGAGGGAAATACAGAGCTGGTAATCATAACTGAGAATGCGAATGGAATGAATTCTCCTATAAAATAGGAGCAAATAGCAGAGTGGATTAATAAACAGATCCTAAATTATATTATTTACAAGAGACACATTTCACACAGAGAGACACATACAGAGTAAAGGTAAAAGGCTACAACAAAATTGTTTATGCTTCAGTTCAAGTAAAAGAAAGTAGGAATAGCAATTTTGATCTCAAGGAAAGCAAAAGTAAAAATAGATCTAATTAAAAGAGGTAAAGAGGGAAAGTACATCGTGATAAAGGGTACCATAAACATTGAAATAGTAATGATAATAAATGTGTATGCACCAAGTGGTACAGCAGGAAAATGTATAGAGAATATTTTAAGCCTGTTATAGGAAGAAATAGACAGCAAAACTATACTAGTGGGGGAACTGAACCTTCTCCTCACAGAATCAGCAAATGTAACTATAAAATAAACAAGAAAAACTAGGGAGGTTAATATAATTCTAGAAAATCTAGATATGATAGACCTCTGGATAAAATTGAATAGGAACAAAAAGGAACACATTTTTTTTTCTTGGCAGTACACAGCATCTACACAAAAAATTGACCATGTATTATGGCATTAATACCTCACAATAAAATGCAAAAAGGCAGAAATAATAAATGCTGCCTTTTCAGACCACAATGCAATAAAAATTATATTCAAGAAAGGGCCAGAGAAAGATAGACTAAAAACCAATTGGAAATTAAATAATCTAATTCTTTAAAAATGAATGTTTCAAACAATAAATCACAGAAACAATCTATAATTTCATCCAAGAGAATGACAATAATGAGACAACATATCAAAACCTATGAGGATGGAGCCAAAATAGTCCACAGGGGGAATTTTATATCTCTAAATAGTTATGTAAATAAAATAGAGAAAGAGGATATAAATGAAATAGGCATGCAAATAAAAAAAAAACCTAGAAAAAAGAACACAAATTAAAAAAACCCCAATTAAATACCAAATTAGAAAATTTGAAACTCAAGGAAAAGATTAATAGAATAGAAATTAAGAAAACTATTGAACTAATAAACAAAACTAAGTGTTGGTTTTATGAAAAAAATAAAATAGATAAACATTTGATTAATTTGATCAGAAAAAATAAAGAAAAAATCAAATCGCCAGCATCAAAAATGAAAGGTGTGAACTTACCACCAATGAAAAAGAAATTAAAACAATAATTAGGAGCTATTTTGCAAAACTCCATGACAGCAGGTCTGACAATCTAACAGAAATAGAAGAATATTTACAAAATGATAAATTTCCTAGGTCAACAGAAGAGGAAATAAAATACTTAGTCTCATATTAGAAAAAGAAATTGAACAAGACATTAATGAAATCCCTAAGAAAAATTTTCCAGGAGCAGAGGGATTTACAAATGAATTCTACTAAACATTTAAAGAACAATTCATTCCAATACTATGTAAACTATTTTTTAAAAATAGGTACATAAACCCTTTTATGACACAAATATGGCACTGATACCTAAACTTGGAAGAGCCAAAACAAAGAAAGTTACAGACCAATCTCCCTAAAGAATAATGATGCAAAAAAAAATTTAAATGAAATATTAGCAAAGAGATTACAGCAATTTATCAGCAGAATAACATATGATGACCAAGTGTGATTTATACCAGGAATGCAGGGCTGGTCCAATATCAGAAAAACTATTTCCTTAATCAACCATATCAATAACAAAACCAACAGAAATCATATGATGATCTCCATAGACACAGAAAAAGCTTTTGACAAAATTCAGTACCCATTCCTATTTAAAAACACTAGAGAAGATAGCAATAATGGAAGCTTTCCCTAAAATAAGAAGCAGTATCTATCTAAAACCTACAGCAAGCATTATTTGAAATGGAGAGAAGCTGGAGACATGTCCAATAAGTTCAGGAGTGAAACAAGGATGTCCATTATCACCACTATTATTCAAAATATTCTAAAAATGTTGGCTTTAGTATAATAAAAAAATAAATTAAAGGAATTAAAATAGGGCAATGAGGAAATAAGACTATCACTCTTAGCAGATGATATGATGATGTACTTAGAGAATCCTAAAAAAAAATCATCCAAAAACTTACTGGAAACAATTCATAGCTTTAGCAAAGTTGCAGGAAATAAAACAAACCTACACAAAGCATCAGTATTTCTATATATTACTGGCAAAGCCCATTAGCAAGAGATATAAAGAGAAATTCCATTTAAAATTACTGTAGTTGAAATACTATATGAACACAATTACAAAACACTTCTCATACAAATAAAATCAGATCTAAACAATTGGAAAAATATCAGTTGTTCATGGGTAGGCCAAGCTAATATAATAAAAATGACAATTGTGCCTAAATTAGTCTACTTGTTCAGTGCCATACTAATCAAATTGCCAATACATTGTTTTACAGAACTAGAAAAAAATATTAATTGAATTCATCTGGAAGAACAAAAGATCAAGAATATCAAGGAAATTAATGGAAAAAAAATCCTTTGTATGGTAGTTTAGCAGTACCAAATATAAAATTATGTTATGAAACAGCAGTAATCAAAACCATTTGGTACTGTATAAGAAATAGAATGATGGATCAGTGGAATAGATTAGATATAAATGACAATCTAAACATGGCTTACACCAATCTAGTATTTGATAAATCCCCAAACTTCAGTTTCTGGAATAAGAACACATTATTTGACAAAAATTGCTGGGAAAACTGCAAAATAATATGTCAGAAAATCAGCTTAGACCTACATCTCACACCCCATACCAAAATAAAGGTAAAATAGATACATGATTAGTGTATAAAGGATGATTCCATAAACAAATTAGGAGAACAAGATATAATTTAACTTATATGTATTCATATCTTTGAAGAAGGAAGGAATTTATGACTAAAGAACTAGAGAACATTATAAAAGACAAACTGAACAAGTTTAAATTAACAAGGGTTTGCACAAACATAAGCAACAGAAACAAGATTAAAAATGAAGTACTAATCATCATTGTTAGTAGAATTGTAAAATAATCTAATCATTCTGGAGAGCTATCTTATCTGTTTTGAGTTAACTCAGATTCTGATTTTCTACTGAGGTATAGGAACTATAGCTTTGGGAGTGACCCACAGAGTACTCTGAACTGAAGGCTGTCAAGCAGAATACCTACCCTGGGAATAGCAATATGAGTGGGATTGCCTACTAGAACCTTATATGTGACTTTCCTAGAACTCTTGGGTCCAGTTCAATCTTTTAGCTAGAGGACTCCTAAGTCTAGAAGAATGGGGAACTCAGTCATTTGATCACTGGTTATTATGCACTGATTTCTGATTATCATGTTAAAAAATATTTTATTATATGACAGGAATAAAAAAACTGCCAAGAGAAAAAGGCTATAGTGAAGTCACAAGCAGATACATGAGCACAAGAAGATACAATACTGCCAGAAACACCAAAGATTCTTCACATGTTTGATTTTTAGATTAATGTTTAGTCATTGCGTTCAGAAATCTTTCATTGGTGCCAAATTCGTCATTCAGTTACATGATCTCATATGGGGTCACAACCTGCAATTTAAGAAACTTTGATGTATATACAAAGAGTCACCAACAATCTACATGTGTCACAAAAAAAGACCATTTTCTTTTTGCTCTCAATTGACTTCACTCTGACACCTCAAAATTCCAATTCCTTGTCCACAAAGTAATTAAAATCTTTGAATGACTAATTTTTGAGTTGATGATGTGAAAGAGGTAGGCCTAATAACTTTTAGAATTATTGGCCTTGCTTTGTATTTTATCCGATATTTGAAATAATTACTATGTTGCTTCACATATATTGGCCTTCCTCAAGTATTAGATAAGGGCCACTTTCCCTTGCCAAAAATGAAAACTCTTTGAAGAGGGAAAAAAAAAAAAAAACAAAAACAAAAAAAAAAAAAACAAAAAACAATAAATGTGTAGGTATGTAATTTAACCGAACTACTTCTCATAACTATGATTTTTTTTGATAAGATGATTTCTCATACTCCAGAACTCCAACACATTTGCTTTTTGTTTTTTTAAGTTTCTTTTTAACTGGGCTGGGCTAAATATACTGACCTCTTGACTCAATACAGTTCAGTGCAATAATTTTATTATTTATTTATATACTCTGTATTTACAGAGTATTATAATCTCTGTGTTATAGAAGGCACTTTCAAAAGTTCCTCATGCCACTGCTATCATTCAGTAGGTCAGAATTCAGTACATTGGACAGTTCAGAATATTTTTGGTCAAAGGATTCACTACCCTCTCTCAGGTATTATCTGTCCTATCTCCTTTTCTGTCTAGAGGCAGAGAAGCCTCTAGAACTGTTAGTTATCAGTCTGGGTTAATTCAAAATCTACCTAGAGCCCAATGAAAAAGTTGACATTTTCTTCCTTTCTTCCTTCCCCCTTTCCCTCATCTCTTCCCTTTCTTTTTTCCATCCTCTTCTCAGTCCCCCTTCTCTCTTTCTTTCTTCTGGGGCGAATGGGAGGAGTGTTCCAAGAATTTCCTCCCACTGTATCCTAGTACTTCTCTTTAGTAAGAGAGACTACATTGCCCTTGCAAAAATATGTCTGTCTCTAATGATGTCAAGAAAGCAAATAGGCAATTGGATCTGCCTCTTTTGTCTTGCAGTTTCAGCAAGAGGGGAAGTCACCTTCCAGGCCTCTTCAAAATCTGTGATTCAGAGAGAAGCTGTGGCTGTAGCTGAGGAAACTAATCTTGTCAAGTTATTCCTAAATGCTAAAAAGAATATTAAAGATCATACCTTACTTTGGAAAATAATAATATTTTACATTTCTATAGTGCCTTCTTTAAGATTTGCAAATCATTATTTTATTTTTTACAAATAATGATAGCTTTTTATTTTTCAAAATATATCTAAAGATAGTTTTCATCATGCACACTTGCAAAAGCTTGTGTTTTAATTTTTCCCTCCCTTCTCCCCTAGACAAGTAATCCAATATAGATTAAACATGTGCAATTCTTCTAAACATATTTCCACATTCATCATGCTGCAAAAGAAAAATCAGATGAAAAAGAAAAAAAGCATATAAAAGGAAAAAAAAAACAACAAGCAAACAAATAAACAACAAGAAGGTAAAAGTACCATGTTGTGATCCATGTTCAATCTCTCTCTGAATACAAATAGCTCTTTCCATCACAAATCTACTGGAATTGATTTGCAAAGTATTTTAAAGATATCTCCTTAGACATTCATAGATAACCTTGTGAGGTGGCACTTTCTATTTTCTAATAGAGGCCCAGCTTGATTTGGACTCAATGAACATCATATTCCCAGGCTAAGTACTCCTGCTGATCTTACTCCTTTCAGCTTCCTTTGATGTGTTGTTTCCTCTATTAGAGTGTCAGTTTCTTGATAGTAGGGATTGTTCTTCTTTTTCTTATTTGTATCACCAGCAATTAGTACAGAACTTAGAATTTAATAGGTTTTTAATAAATGTTTATTGAATTATTGAACTGAAGATGCTAGTATTATCCCTAATTTACAGATTAGGTTTTATCCAAGTTACTTGACTGGGACAGGGGGAATGGAGAAAGGGATGACTGGTTTATATAAAGCTATATTCTGACTAATATGGCTTTTTTGGTAAGCCATTACTTTAAAATTGTTCCTGTATAAAATTTATAAATTGATACTGATGTAATGGTATAACTTGTATCTTATTTATTCAACTAAATCCAATCAGGGTGCATTATCACTGTAAGATGTCGGAGAATAGAATTCTTCTTACAACTTGTCTGGTTGAAAGAAGTTGAATAAGGTAGGGATGATCAATACTACTCACTATTAGGTGTCATCTAAATTTACTGTTTTCTTCATTTTTTTTTCTTATACATGCTGTGTTCATGTCCAGATTTGCTGCTGCTCCTATTTTCTTGCCCTTAACTTCCGAAGTCTAATCGAAAAAGGGAAGAGAAGAAATGTTGATAGGAAAAAAGATAAACTACCAGATAGGCACCCTCTCATAAAAGAATCCATGGCCCTCAGCTCTAAGGCCTCCTGTTCTGTCAAGCCATTACAGACCAGTGACTGTGACCTATCTGTAGTGTAAATAACTTATATGTAGAAGATTCAATAGGTAGGAACACAAATACAATTGCTTCAAATGAGTTTTCCTGTCATATTTTTTTTGAGCATGGTGTTGTTTTTTGTTTGTTTGTTTGTTTGTTGTTTGTTTTTGTTTTGTTTTGTTTATTTGTTTGTTTGGTTTTTTTGCACAGGTATCTGATGTGGCTATAAAGATAGCAGTGACTATTACTTCATTAGCTCAGAAAAAATCTTTCTTTTCATAAAAGTTGGATGCCAATATACTTGAAGCCAACTAAAGAGATAGGGGATTGCTACTTGTTAGTTCATCTGTTGGTTGACTTCCCTCATTCTTTCTTGAGTTTCCTCCCCTTATTATATCCACCTTGTCTCATAAATAATTTAAAAGAAACAAGTGGAAGAAAGTGGACTAATGCAGGTCAATATGTGCTCCTCAGGCTTTAGAACTTTGAGGATCTCTTATGGTCTTGGGCTGAGATCTCATCAGTACTTCTGAAGTAAGTTCATTCAATTTTACAGAGCTGCTACTGGAGAAAATCTGGTATTCACCAAAGGAAAGTTGATGAAATTCCATGAGAACCTGCAAATTCTATTATAGGAATAAAATATATGGAGGCATATGCAGGTATTACCCCCATTTGAGGAAATCTAGATTTATGGAAGAACCTGTCTACTCCCAAGACTCTTACATAAAAACTGAAAAAAAAAAAAGTTTACATTTGTTCTTAGGGATAACAAAAAGCTTACAGGAAATGATTTGAATTTATATTTTTGTCCCACATGACTATTTTTGGAGGTCTCAAATAATTAAATGGTTTTAGAATCTTGTTGATGGAGATAAATAGATACAGATATATGTATATACATGCACAAATATGTATATTACATATATATACACACATGTACATATGTATGTCCTATAACAATGTAGAACTCAATTCATATTGTGCATTGCTTTCTTAGGTCCATATCTCCCCCATTTCCTATAAGAGAGCTAGCTAACATATTTGGAACCAGCTAGTCAATCAATAAGCATTTATTAAATATTTACTATGTACCAGGAATTATGTTAGGTGATAAGAACAAAAATATAATTAGAAAGAAAAAACATAAAAGGAAGTTGCAAAGGAAGTGACAACATGGTGGAAAAATTCCAAATACTACCTGAAAAGGAATAATACATATTTGGCTTGGGTTCCCTCCTAAATTGATGTGACTGGAAGAAGCCATCAGAAGGAGATGACTAATGGGACTCACTACATAGCTGGGAGTGAAGCTTCAGGAAAAAGAGAAGGGACAAGTTTGATAGAGTGAAGTCTGAGAGTGAACTGAGTAGATGACCATCAGTTGGCAAATGGCTGAAAAAGTTATGGTATATGAATGTTATGGAATATTATTATTCAGCCATTTGCCACTGATGGTCATCTACTCAGTTTCCAGTCACTACAAAAAAGACTGCTATAAACAGTTTTGCACACATAAGTCATTTTCTCTTTTTTATGATCTCTTTGAGATACAGACTCAGTAGAGACACTGCTGGTTCAGAAGGTGTGCACAGTTTGATAGTCCTTTGAGCATAGACATGATCAGGTTTTGCAATGATATAACATTTCTGTATATACCTCCCAGATTCTCTAATAGGGGCAAATCCACCATTTGCCCAAATTTCAAGTTATAGTTAAAATCCATGGGTTTTTTCCCCCATGTATGTATCCCACTAGTATTTCAAATAATGATACCATGGACTTAGACATCTATTTAAGGTTTTCTTGACAAATAACTAGGGTGATTTGCCATCACCTTTTCAAGCTTATTTTACAAGTAAATAAACTGAGGCAAAGAGGGTTAAGTGACTTTCCCAAGGTCATACAGCCAGAGAGTATCTGATCTGACTCCAGGCCAGGTACTCTGTCTACTGTGCAATCAAGATGCCTATATACTATGGACTAGAAATCCTTTAAAATTTCTTCCACTTATGTAAAAGAAGGGCAATATAGAATGATAGAACTCTCAAATATAAAGACATTGTTTCCATTCAGAACTTTAAATTACAGACAAAGCTATACTCATGTTAACATGAGTATGTAAGTGTGATAACTATGTGGTATGTGTTTATGTGTGTGTAGAGTTATTAAAGTTGGATGAAGGAAATAGTATATAAGTTCATGCTTATTTAAACAACAGATTTAGCAGAGGAGATATGAAGCTTCCTTATGCTATGTATTTGTCAATTTATTCCTGACCAAAACTCACAGGATTTCCTTGATCCTTTCTGGAAGATTTTATGCCCTGTTCATAGAAGATACAGTTATGGAAACTCTTATTTCTTGGCAAAGCAAAGTCTCAGATGAGGAAACTCTCTCTACCAATGCAAGTGAACATTTTGCTTTGTTCACATTCTGACCCAAGGAAAAACTGGCCCCAAAGTTGTCTATTGTTCAGATAATGTTTGTAGAAATTTTAAAACTGCCTATCAGACTTTGGTGTGGCTGAGAGTTATTTTGATTGTCTAAGTCCTTAATTGGTCACTGAATATATACATACACCTGTTATGTACCAAGGCACTGTGCTAGGTATTTGATATACACATAAGAAAAATGTAATAATCCCTATTTGCAAGGAATTACCTTCTAATTGGGAAGAAAATAAATAATAAATAAATATTAAGTACTTAGGGCAGTTACCTGTACAAAAAAATAATAATAATCAACATTTACAAAGTGCAAGATCACAACAATTATGAGCAAAGTTTTCATATCATTTTACAGATGAGGACACTAAGGCTGAGAGAAGCTAAATTACTTATGTAGAATCAGAATTTGAACTTATTTTTCTTGTCTCCAGGCTCAGTATTCTATCCACTGTAATACTTAGCTACTATATATACATATATATATACATATATATTTCATATGAATGCATGCATATGGTTGCATATAGATGCATGTATGAAAATGTATGTTTAGATCTTCATACATAGCATGGATATACAATTAATAAGTTGGATATATACAGAGTTCTCTATATATGGTCATTTGGGAAGGAATACAGGAGTAGAGAGAAGGATTAGAAAAAAATTTTCTACGAAAAATGGTCCTTGATTTGGTATTTTAAAATAAATGTTCTCTCCCTCTCACACCCCATCAGAGGAAAAAAGAAAACAAAATCCTTGTTACAAATATGAACAGTCATCTAAAACAAATTTCTACATTGTCCATATCAAAAAAAATTCTGAAGCACCTGGCACAGTGCCTGGCAAATAATAAGAGCTATATGAATGTCAGTTATTATCATATGTCTCAATCTATATCCTAGTATATCTCATCATTAATCTTTTGGAATCATGGTTCATGATTGTATTATCACAGCTTCTAAACCTTTCAATGTTGTTTATCTTTAGTGCTGTTAATTTTTCTTATGATTCTTTTCACTTCGATCTAAATGATGTCATAGAAATCTTCCCTGGTTTCTCTGAAACCATATCCATTATTTCTTACATGTAAAAACATTATTTCATTTGCTCTTATGGCACATCATTACGTTCATATATTTTATTAGATTGTAAATTCTTTGTAGGCAAGAACTGACTTTTTTTCCCCCATTTTATATCTTTGCCACAGCACAGTGCCTAGTGCATCATAGGCACTTAATAAATGTTTATTAATTGATTATTGAGTGGTATTGCAATGTGTTGTCATTTTTTAATTGATAGGCACTTTTTAAATTCTTTGCTATCACAAAAAAAGAAGATTTATAAATATATTTGTACTAAGGGTGTTTTTTTTTCCTATTAATTAAGCTCTGGGGAATAGCCTTAGTATATCACCATTGAGTTTAAAAAGTCTGCACTATTTAATAACTTTGGGGACATAACTATAAATTGCTTTCCACTATATGTTTTAATGGAAGAGAGAGACTCTATAAGAAAAAGAATGGAGAGAATTCTGAGTATGGAGGATGAGAACCAGAGGAAAGGCGTAGGGATGAAAGGTCATGTGTGGGGAATAGAGAGAAGGTCAAATGATCTAGATCACAGAATACTATATGTAAATAAAAATCAAATGGAATCATGTTGAATATGTCTTTGAAAACAAAACTAACAGATTTATATTCTGCTATAGGCAAGAGGAAATCATTGGAGAAGATTGAATAGGGGGATTATTTGGTAAGATTTGTGTTTAGAGGAAATTATTTTGAAAGCAGTATGGAGAATGGTATGGAATGATAGAGATTTTGAGGCAGGCTGACCAATTAGAAAATTGTTGTAATAATCTAGATGAGAGATGATGAGAGCCTAAAATAAAAAAATGATAAATATGTGATTGGGGACAACCAAAAGAACAATTTATTAAATAGTAACAATAATATTAAGATAATCAACTTTGAAAGACTTAGTAGCTGATCAACATAATGACTAATGAAAAATCCAAAAGATTCATGATAAAACACATTATCTAACTCTAGATAAAAAGATGATAAACTCAGAAAGCAAACTAGAGCATACTTTCTTCTTTCTTTTTATTGATTTATTTTTGGAAAAGGCTAACATGGATATTTGTCTCTTGTTAACAAAAATTATCCAATGGGCAATTAATGATTCTAAATTGGAGACAGATTATGATTATATAAATAGATTTAGGAGTTATCTGCATAGAGATGCATACAGTTTCTGATAGAGGGTATCTAGGGGGAAAAGAGAAGTGATTAGTGCAAAAACATTACAGAACATCTAAATCAGAGAGCATATGGATAATGATGCAGCAAAGGACTCTAAGTAGAAGTTATTAGACAGATGAGAGGCAAAGTAGGTAAGAAAAGTCTTTTTAAAAATTAAGGAAGAGGGAATACACAAGAAGTAGTCAAGAGCTTTAGATGCAACAGACAGGTTGAATAGGAACTGAGAACATGAATTACGGAGGTCTCACCCATAAATAAAGGCATGTAGTCTTTGAAGAAAACCTTAGGTTACTCAAGAATTGTGACTGAAGATACTTTATGCTGAGATTGATACAGGGAGAATGTTGAGGAAATCCACTTCCCCTTTACTGGTCATTTTCTGCATTATTTTCTAAGCAATCAGGGTTGTTAAAAAATGGAATAGGTACTAAGGTCTTATACTGAGTCTAAGTGATTACAATTTAGACTCAGCAATGGACTAAATGGCCTCTGAAAACTCTTTCAACTTTGAGATTCTGTTGCTTCATGATCTCATAATATTCAAGATCCATTAGAAGGTAGTGTTGAAGCAAGAGTATTCTGAACATAGCTTGAATGGGCTTATTAAAGTTAATTGCTAAATGCTCATTTTGAGTATTTACATCTCAGAAATCCACAAAAGCTACAAATCATGGCTTGCTTTATTATCTTGTCAATTATTTAGACTTAAGTAATGGACAGAATATTAATAATTCAAATTAAGTTTAAAAGTATGTCAAGTATACATTTTCTTTTTCAGAGAACACTGGTTATTAGGCACTTACAGAGTAAACCTCTGACTTGGATGATATGCAGAAGTACTAAGACCATTACAGGTGATGAATAGACATTAATCACATGATGACTACTATACACACAACTATCTTGAATCTCCAAGTAACTATGACAGAAATAAGGGAAGGTTTTAAAGAAATATTTTGATATTTCCCATTGAAACAAAACCAAAAGCTAAAATATAATATTGTGTTGTATCATGGATAGAGTGTGAACTTGAAATTAAGGAAGTCTGAATTAAAAGGGCATTTGAAATTTTTGAAATCTATAATCAAGACAAGTTACTATAAATCTGAGTCTCATTTTCTTCCCTTACTAAATGGAAGTAACAACTTTAATACTTACCTGAGAGGTGGTTGTGAGTATCACAAGAAAGCACACATGTAAAATTTTGTTAACTCTAAAGTGTTATATAAAAGTCACATATTATTATTATTAACTAGGTCATATCCACTCCAAACAACTTGGAACCTTTAGTAAGATAGAAAGAGTTCTAAATTTAGAAATAGGGACTCAGGTCTGGGTCAGCTACATTTTTGTAGCAGTTCTTATCAATGACAATTTATGAATTAGAAATTTAGTCACCTGTAGGATGGGGTAAGGGGTGAAGAAGGCATCCAATGATGTTACTGATAATTATTAGTGATCCTTTAAAATTCATGGAAGATTTTCAGTCTACGCTTAAGAGGACCTGAGCAACAAATTTTTGTACCTCTGACATACCCCAAACAAAACACAAACAATAATGCATTTATTAATAAATAATATGTATTTATAAAATAAAGCATTTATCCTCTCTAGGATTAAAGTCCTCATTTATAAAATGAGAATAATAATGTCTATTCAACCTACCTGATAGAGATCAAATATAGTAACATATTTAAAAAATGCTTTGTAATTCATAGGATCATATGTCTAAGAATAGAAGAGAACTCAAAGATATAGCCCAACACTTTCATTTTACAGTTGATGTGATGTAGGTACAAGGAGCCTGAATTAAGGTCAGGTTGGTAGTAACCAGGAGACGTTGACTTTAGGCAGTGCTTTTTCTTCTGTACCACACTTGCTCCTTACTTTGAGTGTATGCACATATGTGTGTGTATTACAAATAGATAATTGTGGGGGTGTGTGGGTGTATGTGTATACACACACATATATATTATGCACACACACACATCTGCCATTGTTTTTGTTTATTTTGTTTACTATAATAACCATAAGTATTTTATGTAACACTGAGCCAAGCTGATAATCATTGCCATTGATAAATCTTTGCAAATCAGGATTCCATGACCTCTGATATTTCTCCCATCTTTTTTTCCTTCAGATCTTATATTCCAATAACTAACAATGCTCCATATTTGAAACAAAAAGAAAATCAATTTAAAAGCACAGAAGAAAATTGTAGCTATAGTATTGATCATTTACTTAACCAACAAAAGCTTGATAATATTTTTCCTCCAGGGTTAGGCAGGTAGACTAGGTAGTCTTAAATAAAATACTTCCAGGATTGTTGAGATAGTGAAATGTAACATTTTTTCTAATTCATCCATTGATGCTTTCATTCAACCAGTAAATATTGACAAATCACTTACAGTGTGCAGAATATGGCTCTTGGCTTTGACAAGTACACAAAATTTGTATAAAAAAGGGTACCTGTTCTCACAGACTCCAGAAGCTTTCAAACATGGACAATTGTGGCACATGACATTATATGATAAATGCATTAGAGAGGTTACAGATAAAAAATTATGTGAAATTGAGTGTGGATGATGGAATGATAAGGACATTACTTTTAGGAAGTCAAGGAAGGCTTCCTGGAAGATGTTGCATTTGAATTGTCTTTTAAAGGATGTATATGAATTTCTAAATGGGTGAAGAAAGAAATTCAAAGGCAAAAAAGCTCAGTTTACAATTCTCAATTACTTTTTCTCAGCAATTCTTCTCAATGGTAATTTATGTATAAAAATGTAGTCACTTCTAGGTTGGGGTGAGGCATGAGGGAGGTGTCCAATGATGTTACTGATAATAATAATTAGTGGTCCTTTTACAGCTCATAGAAATTTTTTTCATTGACTGAACATATCAGTCAACACTTAGAAGGACCTGAGCAATGAATTTTTCATGACCACAAGGAAATCTGAGATGCAGCTCAGTTGTTTTATTAAAAATACAAGCAGGAATCCTTCTGGGAAGGCAGTATATGCAATTAGAGAGTTGTGACTGACTTGGTGAGGAACACAATTGTATAGATGTTTTAACTGATAGCAATATGGAAGGAAGTAATATCATTTAGGTTTATCCTAATCTGGAATCTTAGAAAGTGATGATCCCTCTTGGTATAAAAACAAAAAAAAAAGTCATTTCAAAGTCATTCCAGAGCTTCATGCTTTCTGTGAGTAATTATTTTGTATTAGAAAATAGTTTTAATAAATGTGAAGTCCAAGTAGGTTTTGAACCTTTTGTTTATATACATTTTCCTAAATATATTCAATTCCCTGGGTCACTTCTAGGATTTCACCAGTATTTAGAACAGTTTCAATTAGCATCCACTATAAAGGGCAAGTTTAAATTCCTATGATAGCCTGATAGCTCTCATCCTAGGCAATCCATCTTTGTATATTCATTTATCACTTGGATTTAAATCATTGAGCCTTTAGTGTAAATATCCTGAAAGCTCAGTTACCAATAAAATCAAAGTAATTCAAACCACATGGAAAGGCATTATTGATTTTCCCCACTACAATTTCTTTTTTTTTTCCCTCCGTAGAATGATATCACTTCTGTATCTTCTCAAACATCTGGGGTTTAGGGAAAGCTAATGGACAATGTACCTGTTGTCTTGGACCTTTGGAACCTGCTGTGATTGAACAAGTAGCCCTGGCAGAGAATTTTTTAAAAATCACTTTCTCCCCTTCTACACCATACTGTGCAATTCTCAAGGAAAAACCAAGCATTTTTATGCTTCATTTGGATTCTACACATTATCTAGATAGTTTTCTCTCTCTTTTTTTACATATAGATATTTCTATCTATCTATCTATCTATCTATCTATCTATCTATCTATCTATCCATCTATCTGTCTGTCTGTCTATCTATAGTTTATGTATTTATTCTGTAGACTGAATGGAATCAGAAGGTAATACTGGAGATTTCAGTGATTATCTCTATGGAGATCATTTTTAGATTTACTTCTTCAGTCCTACTTTTCCAATTCCAAGAAAGAAGAGATCTCCAGTTTACCTTCCCAACTAACTTTTAACTATTATCCTGTGGATATCATGTAGGAAAAATAAATCCAAAAGTAAATACTTTCTCTTTTCCTTCCTCGTTACAATTAAAAGTATCACCATTCTCCCAGGAATAGAGGCTGGAAACCTGGGATCATAAACTGCTCCTAACTCTTTTTCATCTCACATATCCAATAATTTTCTAAAACATGTTTGTGCTTTCTCTCCTCTGATCCCACCACCCCTCTGGTATAGCTCCTCATTACTCATAGACTTCTGATCTACCTGCCAGAAGTCTCCACTCCAATCTACCAGCCATATAGTTAACAAAGTGATTTTCCTGAAGTTCAGATTTAACCTCTCTGCTCCCATTTAATGAACTTTAGTGGATTTGTCACAATCACAATCAAATAAAATTATCTTTTTGACTTTTAGATATTTTCTTAAGCCTCTTATTTTTCTAGTGTTCTACTTTATTTGTCTCCATGCATTCTGTTACTCAGTGATATGGGTCTAATTTCTGTAACTTGCACATAAGACTCCCATCTCCTAACTGGCATTTTCCCTGGATATACTCCATAGCTCATATTCTGTTTCTCTTTTATCTCCTAATTTTACTTGCATTTCTCTAGTGTCTGCAAAAAACTTTCCCCAATACTCCTTAATCTTAGTTCCTTACCTCTTGAGATAGCCCCAATTTATCTTGCAAAAGTCTCTTTTACACATGGAATTTTTTCTTTTACAAACTGTCTCCTCCACTAGTCTGTGAAGTCCCTTAAAGGAGGATCTTAATTTTGTTTTACTTTTAGCTGCTAAAGGTAGTTTGGGGATGTAATAAAAAGAGCACTGAACCTAGAATTAGGAAGATAACTTTACATCCATCTTCAGTCATTTACTAGTTGTGTGACCATAGGCAAACTGCTTCTCTTTCTGCCTCAGTTTTTAAAGTTTTTTTTTTTTAATTTTCAAAATATATGCCTGGATAATTTTTCACTCTTAATTAACTCTTCATAATTAACTTCATAATTAACTCTTGCAAAACTGTGTTCAAATTCTCCCCCTTCTCCCTACCCATTCCCCTAGATGGCAAGTATTCCAAAATATGTTAAAAATATATGTTTAATATATGCATACATATTTGTAAAATTATATTGCTGCACAAGAAAAATAAAATCAAACCAGAAAAATATGAGAAAGAAAATAAAATGTGAGCAAACAATAGCAAAACCAGTATTCTTTCTGAGTGTAGATGGTTATCCTCATGATAAGATCATTGGAACTGGCCCAGATCATCTCATTGTTAAAAAGAGCTCCATGTCCATCAGAATTGATCATTGTATAATCTTGTTGTTGCCATGTACAAAGATCTCCTGGTTCTGCTCACTTTACATAGCATTGTTCACCTAAGTCTCTCCAGGCCTTTCTGAAATCATCCTGTTGATCATTTCTTACAGAACAATAATAGTCCATAACATTCATATATCATAACTTATTCAGCTATTTCCAAACTGATGGGCATCCACTCAATTTCCAGTTTCTTTCCACTACAAAAAGGGCTGCCACAAAAATTTTTGTACATGTGGATCCCTTTCCCTCCTTTAAAATCTCTGGGATATAAGGCCAGTAGAAACACTGCTGGGTCAAAGGGTCAATTTTTTGGGCATAGTGCTCTCCAGAATGGTTGGATCACTTCACAACTCCACCAACAATGTATTATAGTCCCAGTTTTCCTACCTCCCCTCCAAAGTTCATCACTATCTTTTCCTGTCATCTTAGCCAATCTGAGAGGTGTGTATGTAGTGGCACCTCAGAGTTGTCTTAATTTCCATTTCTCTGATCAATAGCGATATAGAGCACCTTTGCATATGACTAGAAATGGTTTTAATTTCTTTATCTGAAAATTGTCTGTTCATATCCTTTGACCATTTATCAATTGAAGAATGGCTTGAATTATTATAAATTTGTATCAATTCTTTATATATTTTAGAAATGAGGCCTTTATCAGAACCTTTGAATGTAAAAATGTTTTCCTAGTTTATTGCTTTCCTTCTAATCTTGTCTGCATTAGTTTTGTTTGTACAAAAAATTTAACTTAATATAATCAAAATTACCCATTTTTTGATAAATAATGAATTCCAGTTCTTTTTTGACTACAAATTCCTTCCTTCTCTACAGATCTGAGAGGTAAACTAGCCTTTGTTCTTCTAGTTTACTCATAATATCATTCTTTATGTCTAAATCATGAACCCATTTTGACTTTAACTTGTTATAAGGTGCTAGTTATGGGTCAATGCCTCATTCCTGCCATACTAACTTCCAATTTTCCCAGCAGTTTTTGTCAAATAGTGAATTATTATCCCCAAAACACTAGATTACTAGAATCATTGATTTTTTTGTCCTGTGAACCTAATCTATTCTACTGATCAACTACTCTATTTCTTAGCCAGTACCAAATGGTTTTGATGACTGTTGCTTTATAATATAGTTTTAAGTCTAGAACAACTAGGACACCTTCATTTGCATTTTTTCATTAATTCACTTGAAATTCTTAACCTTTTGTTTTTACAGATGAACTTTGTTATTATTTGTTGCAGCTCTGTAAAATAACTTATTGGAAATTTGATTGGTATGGCACTGAATAAGTAGATTAATTTAGGTAGTATTGCCATTTTTATTATATTAGCTCAGCCTACTAATGAGCACTTAATATTTTCCCAATTTCTTACATCTGATTTTATTTGTCTGGAAAGAGTTTTGTAATTGTGTTCATATAGTTCCTGGCTTTCCCCTGACAGGTAGACTCCCAAATGTTTTGTATTATCTACAGTTATTTTAAGTTTAAAGAAATTTCTCTTATTTCTTGCTGCTGGAATTTGTTAGTAATATATAGAAATGCTGATGATTTATGTGGATTTATTTTGTATCCTGCAACTTTGCTAAAGTTGTGAATTTTTTCTAGTAGTTTTTTAGTTGATTTTCTACGATTCTCACAGTATAGATCATATCATCTGCAAAGAGTGATAATTTAGTTTCCTCATTACCTATTTTAATTCCTTTAATCTCTTTTTTTCTTCTCTTATTGCTAAAGCTAACATTTGTAATACAATATTGAATAGTAGTGGTGATAGTGGACAACCTTTTTTCATTCCTGATCTAACTGGGAATGGTTCTAGTTTGTCCCCAATATATATGATGCTTGCTGATAGTTTTAAATAGATACTACACAATTTTCATTAAAAAAAAAATAAAGGACTCTTATGAAAATTAGTTGAAATAAAATTTGTGAAGCCTTAGCAAAATATTTGGCCCAGAGAAAGCACCTAATAAGTTTTTTTTTCCTTTTCTTCCTTCTTTTGTATACTTAACACTTAATATAATACATGCAGCACATAGTAGACATTTCACAGATGCTAGTTGATTGATTGATTCATAAAGGCATTGGAACTGTGGCATGTTGGGTTTGGAATGAAAGGACTTAAGTTTAATTCTGGCATAGAGCAAATTTGTAACTTTTCTGGGTCTCGGTTTCTTCAATTGTAATTAAAGATGTATGTATGAAAAGGGAAATGGTATATTGACTTTCAAGATTTATTCCTATATTAATTCCTTGATCCTATTATAGTTTTCTGGAAATCAGTATTTTAACATTTAAAATTCTTATAGATTACATGTTTTCTATTTGGGTTCTCTTGATTATTTGGAAATAAGAGTTACTATTTGCATATGGTATGAAGTGTAAATCTCAAAAGACTTCCTGGAAATGACTCATGAATTGCTTCTTATTGTTGAAGAAGACAACTTTGGAAAAGGGAGAAAAGCACTGGCCTGTGAGTCAGATGAACCGAGCACAGTTCCTGACTATGACACATTAGTCACATAATTTGGGGGCATTATTTCATTTTCTATGGTTTTCACTTATTCTCCTTACAAGGCTTAGGCTAAGTGATACCTTAACCCTTTTCTAGCTCCCTTATCAGAGATGTTTCAGATCTCAGGGTGGGAGCTGAGTTTTCAGTCAAAAGTAGATGCTAAAGTACAGGAGCATGGAAGCTTGAAGATGATCAGGGAACTAATGTTATCACAGAGATCTAAACTTTAGATAATGCGAGCAGTTCAGATCTTTTCTAGTAATCTGACATTTGTCAAATGTCAATCAATAACAGATAATGCCAACAAGAGACAGTGATTCATAGTGGAAAGACCCCAGACCTAGAAATGGAAGCAGGAATACTTGGATATAGTGCATTAAACTTAAAAGTATATCAATGGACAAATCACTTACCCTCAATGTTTCTCAGTTTCCTCATCTGAAAACTGGTTTAATAATATCTTTAAAAATTACATTGAAGAAAGTACTATTCAAGAAGGTCTGATATAAAGTTCAAATGAGATAATGTACCTAAAGTGTAATATCTGAGAAATTGAAGCAGAGATTGATTTTTATTCTATTATGTGAAGAGTTTAGAGTAGCCAACCAAGTGAGACTCTCGTCCAAAGCATTTGGCATAGATTAATGGAGGCAGGGAACATATAGGATTTTAGCTAACTAGGGTTTGCAAGCAGAATACATAAGCTGAGTATATAATCTTATAGGGGAAACAAAGGCAGAAAAGGGGGATGAGGACACTGGGTAAGCAAACAAACTATAATTCCAGGAAAGGATCATAATTTAATCCTGACAGGATAGATGTCAAGATAAGAAGGTTGAGGGCAGGAGACAGCAAGATGAGAGGCAATTATGAAAGTAGTTATACTAGCAAGGATTGGGATAATACGCCTGCAGTTTATGATACCATAGAATATAAAGGTGTTTGGAACTTCAAAGTTTTTTTTTTCTGGGTTCTTTTTTAAAACTCAATTTCCAGTCCTAATGGCAAGGAAGGGGGTTGGCCATATTTAACAAAAAGACTTTGCAAAATTTTGTATAATATAAATACAAATTTTTATTATCACACTATAGTCCATATGTCAAACATATGCTTATTGAATTTAATTTACTATGCTGTACAAAATACATATTTGCAAAGTGCATTTTTCATATATAAATATACTTTATATTCATATACATGCTACATATGTTACATAGTATATTATATATGCATACATAGATACACATATGTGTGTATCCAAAATATTGTACTGAATAATAAAATGGCTTTCCTGATGACTGTTTAACAAAGGCATAGATGATTGCAATATGTGCCAATAAAATATGTACACACATCAATAGAATCTTCTTCAGGATTAGAATGCTTCAAATATATTGACAAAATCCATATATTCCAATTCTGGGAAATCTGGAATCTGGAAGAACCTGAGATAATGGAGAATTTGGAGCTAAAAAAAGTCTTTGATTTCAAATAAAAATACTATGGGTAAGTCTTTTTTGACACATATTTAATTTCGTGTTCAGTCTTTCAGAGGTGAAAATATTGCTAATATCAACATCTTCTCTTTAAACTCTTTTTCCCATCATATAGAACACTAGGATTCTGAGGAATAAAGTTTAGAAATGCTGATCTCTATTATATGTGTCCCATGTACTTACATACTATACTTTGCCTGCTGTTAACTATTATGTTGTACTAATTGGTTTATATTTCAGTGAAAATAACACTGTTTGGTTCCTGTCCCTCAAGGAACCTCAGAGACACAAGCTGTCCAAGTCACAAATACAACATCCCCTAGGAGAAACAGTTTTCACCCAGTGTACCATCGATCTCAATTATGAGCCCGTGATTTCTGTTGAATTCACAGTGTGCCCTCATTCCTACCATGGAATGACTTAAAAGCTATTGTGTGCGACCCAGTTAGGCAGTCATAGAAATGACTCCCTTAGGAAGTTGATCCTCAGACCAATAAGCTTTATAGGTTGACAGAAACTTGACTAGCACTCTAAATAGGACTCAAGTGCTTGGCCAATTAGGTAGCTCTGTCCTATGAGTCCCCCTACTTCTAAATGAACTTTCTACTGGGCAGAATAAAGCCCATTTGATGATGCTGACAAGTCAAATCCAATCACTGTTCCTTATTCACTTTATTGAGCCGTATTCCTTCCTGTCAGATATAAATATCAATTAATATCCTGAAGTGAACTTTGAGGACTGTGGCAAAGCCATGAAAACTTAGTACTGTTTGGTGAAGAGCTTTGCCTATATGAAGAGATCCAACTCTGATGTTTTAACAGACCCACCTTCTAAGGCCAGGATGGTTTGCCGTATCCCTGATGACTCCAGCCCAGGCTTATGATGCTGGATGTTTGTTATCTCCTCCTTTCCAAAATGTGCAGAAATTCATTTCTGTCTTCTCCTCCCACTTGGAGGTGGCTGTGGCTAAGACTTTATTACAGGTTCCCAGAGGAGTTCTGACAGCTGGAGTTATCCCTGTTCAAAGGTCTTGCACTGGGTCTATAAATCATTATTAGGTGGGTGAATATAGCTGCTTAAAACGATTATCAGCAGCAGCATCAGAGTTGTTCCTGGTAAGAGAATCTTCCATTAACTTCCTTTCAGAATACATATAGTGTCACTGTTGACTTTTTATTTTTTCTTTCAGAGTCTTTTCTGTTTTGAACTCTGACATAGAAAGAGCCATTCCTGCGACTCTGCTGGCATATGGCCAATACACATCAACCTTTTGGTCTCTTAATATACAGAGAATTTGGGGCCTGTAACATACAGAAAAGATTAGAGGCCAAATAATAATCTAGCCTGATACTAAATGGGCAGGGCAAGGAAGAAGACTGGGGACTGATAATTCAATCTATGTAGACAGACTTTCCAAATAAACTAGGCTCCCAATCATTCTTTAGGTCAATTTGCAGACAATGAGTTTGAATTGCTTTGAAAATGTCTTTATCTTTGTTCTACACAACAAGCATGGCTGTGGGAAGTATGAATTTTCTAAGAAGTTTCATTCAATTCGGAGTCCATTATAATAACAGCAACAATAATGACAATTTATATTTCACTTTCATTTTTTTCAAAACATTTTACCCATTTTATCCCATTTTATCTTCCCAACAACCTTGTGAGAGATGCAGTTATTATCTGAATTTTACAGATGAAAAAATTAAAATTAAGAAAAATTAAGTGACTCATTTAGGGTCACATAACTAGTAAATGTTTGAGGTATAAAATAGGATTAGGACTCATGTATTCTGGATTCCAAGAGTGATATTTTAGCTATACTTCCATCTAATGTTTAAAAAAATTAATATTCTTATAACAACATTGAAATTGTGTACTATTTTGAGTACTATTCCTTGTAACTAAAATAACAACAAAACAAAAACTAAGGCAGATTAGTGATAATCAATACTAAGAAGTTGAAGACAAGATAATTATCTATAGTCACTCTCACAATTCTAAATCATTCCTGCTTTTGTCTATTTTATTCTTAGTGACCATCTAGCCCAACCATTTAATTTTACAGTGGAGGAAACTGAAGCCCTGAGGATAGGAGACTAGATCGAGAACTGAAAAGGACTTTAAAAATCATTTAATTGAGCAGTTCCAAACTCAAATAAAAATAGAGACCACTAATTCCTATGTACAAATCCTTGCAGACCATATATATAAAGTAGAATGTTATCTACTTTTTATAGTAATTTTATTTTGTTACATATTTTTCAAATACATTTTAATTTTCTTCAGGCAACACTGTGGAGCCTATAGGCTATGTATTTAACACCTCTGATGTGGTCCAACTTCTTCTTTTATAGAATGGAAAACTAAGATCCTAAGAGCAGGGTACTAGATCAGGTTTTGGAAGGGACTTTACAGGTTATCTATCTAGTTCAGTTTATAGACAAAGAAGTGAGGTCAATCCTTTGAAGCCACAGGGATATCAATCTTACTTATCTTACAGATATTTTTGAGTTTGAGAAATCTCAAGTCAAGCACCAGCTGTCCAGAAGAAGATTTCTTTAGCAGCATTCCTTTACAGAAAATAGGCTACTGAAAGAATCTCCAGAATTTAAAGAATGAAATTTTATAAGGGGTCAAGAAACCCATATTTTACCTTGATAATCTCTTTGAGATGGTCAGTCATAAAAGAGGACTTCCTTGTATTCAGAAAAGGGAACTCAAAGGCAGTGGAAAGTATATAGGATTTGAAAGATTAAGGAACTCCAATTTTAAGCTTTCTAAGGTTTTCTCCCTGTGTCTTATACATCAGCTATAAATCAACATTGCTATTTACAAAATTAGAAGAAAATAGTGTTCTCTCCTTTGTGACAATCTTGTATAAAATCACAAAGGATTCAGTTTTTAAAAATGACTGAAAAATGTCTCATATAAGATGAGAGATGGAGTTTCCTCCAGCAAAACCCCAATATATCCTCTTGGACATCAGTCAACCAATCATTAAAAGGAATCCCTGGTCATGGAAGGTCCTTAAGAGGAGATGACCACTGTATTCTTAGAAAGTATTTGTAGGGATGCTTCTTTCTAACAAAGATGTGTACATACTACAAAGTCATCAAATTGATTAGGAGACATATTAAGTTGGCTAAGGTTTTTTCTGAGCCTCCTTCACCACTATATAATTATCTCTATTTTACAGTTGACTAAATATTGGATATTGTTTATAAACCATGTAAAAGTGGGTTGTCAATGACTATCAAGGGTCTCTCTGTACATAGTTGCAAGTTAATCTCAGAAAGTTAAAAAAATGTATTGTCCTGGCTAGTAAAAAGAACATTAAAATCAGAATATATAGGTGTTCTAGCTTTGGTCCTGCTTCTATTTGTGAGAGAATATTTCAGTTTCTTAATTTCTCCATGTCTCTGTTTCCTCAGCTATAAATTGGGGATATTAATACCTTCTTTACTCACTTTACAGAGGTATAGAAAAGACATGAAGGATGCATACCAAAATGTTTTCAAGCACTCACTGTCTATAAATATATAAAATATTGTATTTGTTTTTCTTGTGGACCCACGATTACGGAGTTGTAGAGAATTCACAATATAGTCCCAATATGATTCTTATTAAGGTGGTGTCCTTCCTTTGTTCCCCAGGGAAATATCCCAGAAATCTTGGAGATTCTCATCACTAATTTGGCTAAAAGAATTGATAGAAGGCATACCCACTTAAGAAAAATTGAAGTTCCTCCAAGTACCAAATTATTAATATGGTTATAGAGCCCTGAATCCCAGCAGCCGAATATTTTGATTATTAAAGAAATGACAATCTGGTTGGAAATGATGCTGTGAGAATCACAGGAAAGAAAAAAGCTAAGGTCAGAAATGTTAGAATTGTATTTGAATGAATGGAACTGCTCAACAATTGTTTAAAAAGACATATACACAGAGAGTCACTCTGCTTTTTTAAAAAATTTTACCAATTACAACGTGATAGGAGCTCAGAGCTGCTGTTAATCATATGTTCATTGAGGAAACATTAAACAGGAATCTGAAAATAAAACTCCACATTTTCTAGAAATCAACATAGTTCTTTCTGGAGGCATAACATGTCTACCCAGAAAAAGTCAGTCATTTTGATTGGGAGAATATTAAAATGGGAGATGTTATAATATCAGGGCACAGGAGCCTCTTTCTCCCTAATTTTTAATCAAATTAGTCCTGATGATTGACAGATCTAGGAGCTCTGTGTACAGTCCCCATCCCCTGAGCTTGCTTAACATCAAGGTGTTTCTGTGCTCACAGAGAACAACATAGGCTGTTCTTTACTTCCTATGATTTGTCATGTAGGATTAGGAAATTTTTTAATGGAAGGCATAAACTCTGATCCAGAAAGACTCTCTAATTATTCTTAAGGCATAAACCAGAAACATGTATTTAATACACCTCCTATCCCCTCTTTCAATTTCCCTTCCCAGCACCCTCTTCTTTAGAGAGAATTGTGATCCATGATAAGTTAGTTCTTGAATACCTGGTCACATATCTGCCCTAGAGGAAAAGAGAATAACTTACAGTGGGTTAAAAAAAGCCATTGTCAATCCTATTGGGTAAAGTATATCTAACTATC
The DNA here is from genome assembly GCF_048593235.1 of Sminthopsis crassicaudata. Lineage (NCBI taxonomy): Eukaryota > Metazoa > Chordata > Mammalia > Dasyuromorphia > Dasyuridae > Sminthopsis > Sminthopsis crassicaudata. The sequence continues at coordinate 499,032,679 of NC_133619.1, read as the reverse complement.
TGTCATTTTCTAAATTCTGACTCATTGCAGTAACTTGAAAAACAAAACAAAAAAAAATCAATAGACAAAATGAGCAGAAATAAAGAGGATAAGTAGACAGTCATATAAAAATAAGCCTATGGCTGTGAAACCACTAGGTTCAGTAGATGTTATAGTTGGTGGGACATAGTGACCCAGCTGTTAGACTGGCAAGAGATACAGTAAACAGAGAGGAGGTAATTGGATACAGTAGGTATAAAGATTGACTTGGTCATTTTTATGAGTGTATTCCCTGTTGGCATCTCAGAGAATAAATGCACATAGATCCAACTCTTGCCTGTATATGCCATCCATTTGCTTGTAATGAGGTCTATGAATCATGTTTCTTCTAAAAGACAGTCCCCATCTGTCA
>NC_133619.1:498669788-498727288 GCF_048593235.1 Sminthopsis crassicaudata | reverse complement strand
TAAATTGATTTAGTGTTGTCATTTTTATTATATTAACTCAATTTATCCATGAACAAATATTTTTACAATTTTTTAGATTTTTATTTATTTGCATAAAAAGTGATTTATAATTCTGATCATATAAGATCTTCATATAAGAATTTGCAGATAGACTTCCAAATATTTTATCTTGTTTCCAGTTATTTTATGTAGAATTTTCTATGTCTTCCTGGTTTTGCTTTGTTTTGTTTTATTGGCAACACATAGAATTGTTGATTTGTGTGGATTTATTTTATATCCTGCAATTTGCTGAAGTTGTTAATTGTTCCAATTACTTTTTAAGTTGATTCTCTAGAATTCTCAAACTAATATCATATCATCTAGATGTGATAGTTTTATTTCTTTATTATAGATACTTTTCATTTCTTTTTCATCATTTTTGATGTATCTAACAAGTCTAATATAATATTGATAATATACATTCTTGTTACATTCTCTTTTTTCAACTTCAGCTGTAGCATAATAAAGTCTGCTCCAGTTATTTATTTTAACTCTTCCTTATCTTTTTGTCTCAAGTATGTCTCTTTTAAGAACTCTGGGAAATGACTATGAACCACTACATAGAATTCCCAATCCCTCTAAATTTGTCTGCCTGCATTTTGAATTTCCTTCACAGGAAAATTGTACACTATTTCAAAGTCTGATTATTTTTGTACAGCAAAATAACTGTTTAGACATGTATACATATATTGTATTTAACTTAAACATTAACATATTTAACATGTATTGGTCAACCTGCCATCTGGGGGAGGGGGCAGGGGAAGGAGGGGAAAAATTGGAACAAAAGGTTTTGCAATTGACAATGCTGAAAAATTACTCCTGCATATATCCTGTAAATAAAAAGCTATAATTAAAAAAAAAAGTATGTCTCTTTTAAACAACATTTTATTGGATTCCAGTTTTTAAGCCATACTGTTATCTGCTTCCATATTATGTGTGAGTTTATACCTTAGAGTTATTTTTTATACCTTGCAGGGGTTCTCAAACTACAGCCCACGGGCCAGATGCAGCTGCTGAGGACATTTATGTGGCCAGCCAGGTTATGGCAAATGGGCTGAGGAATGGAAACAGAGTGTGAGTTTTTGTTTTTACTATAGTCCGGCCCTCTCACAGTCTGAGGGACAGTGGACTGCCCCCCCCTATTGAGGATCACTGCATGAGCTATTATTTCAAAGTGTATATTTCCCTCTCTTTTATTGTCCTCTATTTTCCTTTTCATTTGTTTTGCCTCATTCCCTTTTCACTTCTGATCACTGTCTCCCTTATTCCACCTTTCCTCTTATCAACCCTGTCTCTTTTTTTCAGTCATTTCCATTTCTACTGCTACTTACCTATTTAGGTAAGATGAATTTCTACACACACACACACACACACACACACACATATATATTTTTACGTTCTTGAATCAGTTCAGATGACAATGAGGTTCAAGCTTTGCCTTCAACCTTCTCCCTTCCTCAATTTCCCGCCACATTGTAAAAATTCTTCTTGTTTCTTATGTGGTATTTTTTTCCTATTCATCATCTTTTTTACCCTTTCATCTTTGTATTGTACTTTAAAATTTTTTCTTAGTACTTACAATATATTTTATACTCTACTAAACACTGGGGGTTACAAAAATATAAATTAAATTATTTCTGCATTCATTAATCATATAGTACAGAAAAGAGAGACAACATTCACATATGTTAGGTACATGCAAAAAACAATTTTAGAAGGAAGGCATGAGCACCTAGAGAGATTAGAAAAGGTTTTACATAGAAGATGGTGGTTGACTATTCCCCAGTTGATAAATGGTCAAAGGCTATGAACAGATAATTTTCAGATGAAGAAATTTAATGATCTAAATCACTATTTATTAGAGAAATACATTAGAGATTTATTAGAGAAATACATTAAAGATTTATTAGAGAAATACATTAGAGATTTATTAGAGAAATACATTAGAGAAATTATTAGAATTAAGACAATTCTAAGGTACCACTTTACATCTCTCAGATTGGATAAGAAGACAGAAAAAAAAATTAATGATGAATGCTTAACAGGATTGGGAAAACTTAATGCATTGTTGGTAGAGCTGTGAAATGATCCAATCATACTGGAGAGCAATTTAGAATCATGCCCAAAGGGCTGTAAAACAGTATATACCCTTTGATCCAGCAGTTTCTCTATTTGAGTCTGTATCTCAAAGGAAAAAAAAAATATTTGTAGTATGCTTTATTGTAGTGGCAAGGGACTAGAAACTAAGTGTATGCCCATCAGTTGAGGAATGGCTGAATAAGTTATGGTGTATGAATACTATGGAGTATTATTGTTCTATAAGAAATGATCAGCAGGATGATTTCAGAGAGGCCTGGAGAGACTTACATGAACTGATGCTGAGTGAAATGAGCAAACCAAGAGAACACTGTACACAGTAATAGCAAGATCATGTGATTATCAACTGTGATGTACTTGAATCTTTTCAGTGATGAGGTGATTCAAGACAATTCCAATAGAGTTGGAATGAAAAATGCCATTTACATCTAGAGAGAGAACTATTGAGACTAAATGTGGATCAAAGAATGGTATTTTCATCTTTGTTGTTTGCTTGTATTTTTTTCATTCTCATCTTTTTCCCTTATTAATCTGATTTTTTTTTCAATATTCCAAATATGAAAATATGTTTAGAAGAATTGTGAATGTTTAATTGGTACTGAATTTCTTGCTGTCTTGGAGAGGGAGAAAGGGGGAGAAGAGAGAAAAAATTAGAATACAAAGTTTTGCAGAGGTGAATGTTAAAAACTATATTTGTATGTATTTAGATAAATATAGTGCTATTAAAATAAAAAAAAGAAAATGGTATTTGATCTGAACTTTTAAAAAACAGGATTCTAAGAGAAGAAATAAGGACAAATTTTATTCTAGCATAAGGGATAATGACAAAAGTGTGAAGAGAAAAGGATACACATGCAAAAATGTGTGTAGCAGCTCTTTTTGTGGTAGCAAATAATTGAAAAATGAGTAGATGCCCATCAATTGTGGAATGGCTGAATAAGGTATGGTATATAAAGGTGATGGAATATTATTGTTCTATAGAAATGATGACCAAGCTGATTTTAGAAAGGCCTGGAAAGAGTTATATAAACTGATGCTGATTGAAACAAGAAGAACCAAGAATACATTGTACACAGTAACAGCAAGTTTGTACCATGACAAACTATGAAAGACTGAGATTATTTTCAGGGGTTCAGTGATCCAAGCCAATCCCAATAAACTTTGGATAAAAAATTCCATCTGTATCCAGAAAGAGAACTCTGAAGATTGAATGAAAATCAGCATGGGCTATGTTCACTTTTTTCTGTTTCTTTTCTTCTATTGTGTTTCTTCCCTTTTTTTTTTTTTCTCTTCCAACACGATTCGTAAATTTAATGTGAATTTTAAATGTCAATTTCCAAGTAAACTATAAAATACATAAAAGTAGTTTTTTTTTTCATTTTAGATTGATGCCCTCCTTTCACATGTCTGTCACTCAACATTAAAAGAATTAATCCCAGCACACCAAATATCTAGATATTTTGTTTTAGCAGACTAATTGGGGGTCTTAGAAACCTAGATTTACTAACTTTTCTAACATAATGTCATGTATAGTGTAGAGTCTAGTTTATTTATTTGTGACATGGAGATAATATTCATCATTTTTTTTGAGATTTTCAACTATAGTAATTAGAATCATTAAACCAAAGACTGTTAGGATTGGAAAGAACTTAGAATACAAGGTAGATGAGGGGGGAAGGAACAAATTATTAAGCACCTATTATATGCCAAATTCTGTATGTAATTAAATATATGTTCCTTTTATTCTCAGGCAACCCTGGGGAATAGGTGCTATTATTATCATCCTGATTTTATAGCTGAAGAAACTGAGGCACACAAATGACTTGGCCAAGATCATACTACTAGTATTGTCCAAAGCTAAATCTGAATTCAGATCTTGACTGGAAGACTATGGTTTTATCCATATTGCCGCATAGCTGACTATGACAGATGAGAAAAGTGACTCTGAGAGACAAAGAAATTTGTATAAGCTTATATAATGGTATTGAGGGCCGTAGCCCCTTGATATTCCTTGTTTGATCTCCAACTCCCTTTGGGACTTGGACCTTTGATACAAGATCTGGTCAAACTAGTTTGGGCTTGTACTCAGCCCCCCACTGGATCTCAGCTGGCTTGGATAAAGCCTGCCAAAAAATCTGGCCTTCAAGGAATTAACCTGAGCTCCGCCCATTACTCTTCAAGCAGATAAAAAGAGCAAAGCTAGAATCATCTTGGGTTCAGAGATTTGAAAGATGCCAGCTAAGATGCTCGCATCAGAGATTCTCTGTCCCCGCCGCTTTCGGCGTTTATCTTCTTCTATCTAATGCCTTTTACTAACCAGACCTTAACCTTGCTTCCAAACTTGGCAATAAACATCTTTTATCCATCTAGGTTTTCGGCCTATAAATTCATTTACAGGAGACTCTCGCCACCACTAGACCTGATTTAACTTTGTATCCTTGCGCCGAATCCTAAGGGGGTTGCAGGGGAGCTCCATGTGACTCCTTATACCCCGAATCCTGCCACTAGACCTCACTTAATCCTATTGAGGTATATACCTCATTATTAGGTATTTATCTCATGATTTGGTTCAAGTTACCTCATCATTTTGAGGTTCCCTGTTACCTCATCAATGGTTTGCGATGGTTTGTGTGGTCAAGTTATATTGTTCTCAGGTCCAGTGCTTTTTCCCATAATTTTTCACATTCAATTCCTTTCAGTAAGTTGAGAAGAAAATATGAAAAAGAAAAATTCTTCTCATCTTAAGAAATGTTTTTCTAAAGTTGATATCTTGCCTTTTCTCCATTTTATGTCTCCCTCTGAACCTAGCACTATACATAGTAATATCCTAGAGTGGTTAATAAGATCTGTTTCTCTGCTAAAAATAAATGAATACTAGTATTCATTCATTTAGAGTTTCATGACAGGCTAAACAGGTGAAGGAATTTGCCATGACATCAAATAATTAAACAGTTGCTACATATAACAAGAGGTCATTACAGTAAAATTGGGATAATATTACCTGCAACATCAAAATGATTAAAGAGTTCAAATGTGATGTTTTACAGATCTATATAAGAGTAACTCATTATTGAGTCTATTAATATTTTTATTATGTTGTTTTCATCATTCCCTTTCTCATCATATTGCTTTAAGGATCAAATAAGATGTTTCTAAAATGGTTTTCAGATCTCAAAATCTTTTATAAATGTCTGTTTTCATTACTATATAAGACAAGATGGTGAAATGAATGACTCCAGAGCAATGGACTTGGAGTCAGAGAGACATGTGTTCAAATTCTCTCAGTTACATAGTAGTTGTATTTCTAAAGACAAGTTAAAAGACTGCTTTTTGTCTATTTCAACACTGGTAAAATGAGGACAATAGCAGTACTTGTGCCATGGAATTGTATCACTCAGGTGAGATAACCTAGGTAAACTGCCTTATAAAACTTAGGGTAAAATCTAAAAGGGACTTTATATGATCATTGTTATCCTCTTCCTCTTTCTCTTTATCATCACCATACCTATCCAATTGTCAGTACTGTTGCAAGGAATACATAAGATAATATATACACATACATATGGTATTTTGTAACTGTAAATCACTATATGAATGAAGGGAATTAAATGTTTCTCAGGTTTGCACTGTAGTTAATAATTATTATTGATGATAGTGCTAATAATGATAATATAGAAATAATTTATTTTATCTCAGGAATAAAATTGGTTTTGGTTATAATTTATATAGTTTTTCAAATTTTATAATTAGTAAAATGTCCTCTTTGAGCTAAAAAATTTACATGACTGTCAAGGAAGGCCACTTAAGCCCTGTCAATCCATTCAGGGAGTATTTAGTAGCACTTGAACCTATAATCAACAAATCTGATTTCACCCACATTCACTAGTGTTAGGTAGGGGCACAAATGCACAAACATAGGAGAAAGGAACAGTTGAGCACATTTTCTGAAAGCAAAAATTGAAGATTCATGAAGATCTAGCAGGTGGGCAAATTGGTTGTGCCTAAAACCCAAGTATAGAAATCCACTTCAGTGCCAAGGATATTTAGTGTGCTGGTGAATCAAAGATGAGTCACTCTTCCTTAATCAGAAATCTTCATTAAGTTCCAAAAATAAAAATATAACAAAGTGTTTGAAACAGTCTTCTATTGATTTAGTTCAAAAGCCCATGAAGGTTTCTTTACTTTCTGAAGATCCCATAGTTGCAAGCTTCTTAAATTATGGGTCACAATCCCATATGGCATCTCATAACTGAATGAAGCATTTGTCAGGATATGATTTATTATCAGTAAATGTTTGATTTGTAAGCCTATTTTATATGCCTATATATCCAGGGTTGAATGAAAATTGCTTGGATGAAAAGGGGCCACAAGTATAAGAAGCCCTCCTTTAATAAAGCACAAAGTATGGAACTCCCTGTGGAACTCTCTCATCATGGAATAAGAAATCTCATATGGGTCCATCCAGGAAAAAAAAAAATAAGGATGAAGTTGAATTTTAGGAAAGAGGATCTTTTCAACCACTTCTGTGATGGAAGGAAGTAAAAGAGAACAAATTAGAGATGAATAAAAAGTTTTCTTTGCAGGAATAAGATCTTATTTGACATTAAAAAATCAATAAGAACTGAGTCTATTGGTGAGGTTATATGACTCCCTACACAAATGCAATGAAGGATGATAGTAGAAGGGCTCAAAGATAAATGGGAGAGTGTGAATAGCAGAAGGTAAAAGCAGCAAGAAATTTAAAAGTACAAGATTGAGTCATTAAATTATAATCAGCTTTGCTATAAAAACCATAGATTTTATAGGGAAAATGGGGTTAAGGGGACAATATTCAAAAACCTTGCCAATGACTCATAAAAATGATAGGGAACATAATAAAAATGATAGCATAATTTTATATATATTAAATAATCAAGAAATACATATATATTACAATAAATAGCGACAGCATTCACAACCTAGGGCTGTCTGCTGCCTCAGGCAGATACTTAATCTGTATTAACCTCTCCCCTGTTCCAACAGGCAGGACTGCAATGACCTAAGTGCTGGGAAATTAGGTAGACTGAAACTTCAGGCCTCTGCGGCTATAACTACAGTACCTCAGGGATTAGCGATCAAAGGTCAAGGCAGAAGGGGGGTACTAGCCCTTTTCAGTCTGTAGTTTCTACTGTAGCAGAAAATATATAACAAATATGGCAATTTAACTTGAAAAAGATCTTAAGTTTGTGAGTGGAGATAAGCAATCATTGTGGAAAATGGATGATTGATCACTAAACAGATAGAGATGGAGAAGGAGAGATCATGGGAAAAATCAGACTTAATATTGCGAAAGCAAAAGATGATAACAGTTTAAAGATTGTGATAACTGCTGGACTATCTATCTATCTCTCTACTCACATACATATGATGGAACTGTATGGGAATGACTATGAAGTTTTAAGTTAAGGGAGGAAGAGTTGTATAATGTAAAGAAATTTTTGAAATCTGAGGACTTGGATTCATATTCCAACTCTGTTCCTTACTACTTTAAAACTTGAGGAAATGACTTAAAATGTCCAGATTTCAGTTTACTCACCTATGAAATGAGGGGGTCGTCAAAGCCTCTTTCACATCTAACACATCTAATAATTCATAGATTGATTATTGGAAATATTCCAAAGGGAATCAAGAGAAATTATAAACTTCCCAAATATGAAAACAGGACGAGATTTTAGTATGGTGAAATGAAGCATGGGATACAGTGGACCATTAGTTGGCCCAATACAAAATTCATTAAGAAAAGAGGAAGAGTAACTTGTCAGTTAGTAGATGGCAACAATCTGGACAAGATGGAATATATATGGTTGAAATACACTTCAGAATCTGAAAGAATACTTATTAATGGTAGTGATGGAAGAGGGAACATCTTGAAGTGGCTTACAGGATGTTTTGAGATTATGAGAAGAGGAAAAAAACAGTATGGGGTAGAAACAATGAATCAAAATGCCATATTTTCTGCCATGGAAAGGATGTGAGAGAAAAAAGATCTAGAATGATGAGGAATGTTAAAAATGTAGTTGGGTTTCCAGAAGGGATATTGGAAGGGGAGGTCAAAAGAAAGTAAGAATTATAGGAGAATCAGCTTGAATAGGATGCAGTTAAGAATACTAGGGTGGAACAAGGGATGTTTTAAAATCTCATTGGATGATAATTCTGAGTCACAAGTATTAAAGGATCAGGAGATTAAAAAATGGCTAACCTTTGAGAAGGAGAGTCTCAGTAAATTCATAGTTGAAGGTTAATTTCTTGACTCTAATAAAGGGTATTTCTTGGGCAGACTATATCTCTTTCATGGACTTCGGTTTCTTCATCTTTAAAGTGAGGAAGTTGCTAGAAGAAGCCCCCTTCCAGCCATGACATTCCAGAATTTCAGTGTATATGCTATTCGAAGGTTGTAGATGAAGGAATGAAAACCCTATTTCTAAATATGTTCTGTTATTTGTGAGGGTGGTGGCAAATGCCATCATTTGTTAGTTGTCACAGGTGCTGAGAGGCTTTGGGGCACTGAGCTCAGAGAGCTCATTGCCCGCTCATTGTACAGTCTGATGAGTTTGCCACCCGTATTCCATTCATCTCAACTGGCAGACAGAGCCTGGGTCCCACAAGGCTGGCAGGGAGACCAAAGCAGAGCTGTCAACCTGATCTCGGCTGTGTCCTTTATTAATTCTGACAACCCATGAGGAAGGGTCATAGTGCCTTTTAACAGGCCAGCAGCAAGATCCAGGTGAGAGGATTTTCATCAATGAGAGCAGAGAGTTTGGGCAATGCATTTGAAAAACGCTTAGAAACAAAAGAGTTATTTTTCTCCTTGAATCATTCAACAAAGTGTAGTGTGATTTGGGACCAAAGAAATCCTTTAAATTTTAGTGAATAAAGTAGGCATCTCCTTTGGAGGTATTGAATTCAGCAGTATATTTTAACAAAGAATAACACACACCAGTTTACAACCAGAAGGAGCTTTAAATTTTCTGGAGTGACATTTAATTCAATTCCATACACATTTTTAAAAATTATTATTTATTTATTTTAAACATTCTTTTTTTTTTTTAATCTTGAGATCCAAATTCTTTCCCTTCCACTCACACCTTTTCTACACACTGAGAGGGGAAGCAAGATAATATCAATAATACACGTGAAATCATATAAAACTTATTTCCATATTGGTCATATCACACAAAGTACCTCCTGCCAAAAAAGCGTATATTATTCTACAATTTGCACTTCAATTCTTTTAGTTTCCTTTCTGCAGATTAATGGCATTTTTCATTGAGAATCCTTTGGAATTGTCCTGGATCATTGTATTGATCAGGGTAACCACATTTTTCATAGATGATCATCATTGCAACATCATTGTCACTGTGCACAATAATCTCATAATCTCACTTCACTTTGCATCAATTCATATAAGCCATCCCATTTTATTTTTCCGAAACTACAAACATTTTTTATAACATTCCATCACAATTATTTGACATAACTTACTTAGCTATTCCCCAACTGATAAGTATCCCTCAATTTCCAATTCTTTGTCAATACAAAAAGAGTTGCTATAAATCTTTTTTTTTACATAAAAGTTGTTTCCCTTTTTTCTGCAATTTCATTTTCTAAATATATGCAAAGCTAGTTCTCAACATTCACCTTTGCAAAACCTAGGTTGCAAATTTTTCTCCCTCTTTGCTTCTCCCCAGACAGCAAGCAATCTGATATAAGTTAAACATGTGCAATTCTTCTAAACATATTTCCATTATTTATCATTCTGCACAAGAGAAACATCAAAAAGGGGAAAAACATGAGAAAGAAAAAAATAAGCAAACAAATAACAGCAACAAAAGGTGAAAATACTATGCTTACATCCACATTCAGCCTTCCTAATTCTCTCTTTGAATGCAGATGAACTTTCCATCACAAATCCATCAAGGATCATCTCATTGTTGAAAAGAGCCAAGTCCACTGTGAGCTCTTTTAGATACAGAGCAAGTAGTAGAAATGTTTAGGTATACCTTTAGGTATAGTTTCTAAGCTTTATTGTTGAATAGTTAAGCCAGTTTACAACTCTACAATTTATTATCATATCTTATAAGTTTCCCTCAATCTCTCCAACATTTGTCATTTCTGATAAGTGGGAGATGATACCTCAGAGCTGTTTTAGTTTGCATTTCAATAATCAGTAGTGATTTAAAGCATTTATTAAATCATGGCCATAGACTCTTTGATTTCTTCTTCTGAAAACTACATGTTCATATTCTTTGGCCATTTGTTGAAGGAAAGCTCTTTTTTATATAAATTTCACTGTTTTTATACATTTGAGAATTGAGGCTTTTATCAGGGAAACTTGATATAATTGTTTTTGATATTATGTGATCATAATACCTTTTAGCAAAACGTAGTTTTTCTGATTATTTCTTTTAATTAGGTCTTGCTTTTCTTTTGTTTAATATGAGATCATAATTGTCGCCCTGTTTTCTTTTTTTTTTTTTTTTTTTTTGGTTTTAAATTTAGCAGAAACATAATAGGTTCTGCTCCAGGCCATTATTTTAACTCTATGTATTTCTTTCTGCTTAAAGTATACCTCTTATAAATAACAGTGTTAGATTCTACCATCTGTTTTCATTTTACAGGTAAGCACAATTCCATTCACTTTCACAGTCAGGATTGCTATGAATTTCCCTCTTCCCTATTTACTTCTGCTTTTCCATTTTTTAAATATTTTTTTCCTGCTCTTCCTCAAAAGTCTCATTTTATTTTTGATCACTTAATCCCTCTTGCCCTTTTAAGCATGCTTTGGTCCATATTCCTTATCCCCTTTCCCTTCAATTTCCTTTTTGGATAAGAGAGAGTTCTATAACCAATTGACTGTGTGGAGTATGTGTGAGGTTATGTAGGTAGGTGGGTATATTCTTCCCTCTTGAAATCTATCCTGATGAGAGTGTAGCTCAAACATTGCCTGGCAGCCCTCCATTTCCTCCTCTGCAAAGATTTTCCTTACATTCGCCTTTTATGTAAGAATGTTTTCTGCATTTTATCTCTCCCCTCCCCCATTTTCCAGACTATCCCTCTTTCTTAACCCTTCATTTTTTATCATCCCAAAATAATTTAGTCATACTTATGTCCTTTCTATAATTACCCTAATAATGATAAAATTCTGAATAGTTACAGGTATCATCTTTCCATTTTCCCATAGCAATGAAAACAGTGTAACTTTATTGAGTCTCTTTCATGTTTATTTTTTTTAATGATTATTCTTTCATGTTTAACTTTTTTATGGTTCTCAACTCTTATGTTTGAATGTCAAATTTTCTATTCAGTTCAGGTCTTTTCATAAGGAATGCTTGAAAGTCCTCTCTTTCTTTCTCTCTTTCTTTCTTTCTCTCTTTCTTTCTTTCTCTCTTTCTTTCTTTCTCTCTTTCTTTCTTTCTTTCTTTCTTTCTTTCTTTCTCTCTTTCTTTCTTTCCTTTTTCCTTCCTTCCTTCCTTCTTTTCTTTCTTTCTTTCTTTCTTTCTTTCTTTCTTTCTTTCTTTCTTTCTTTCTTTCTTTCTTTCTTTCTTTCTTTCTTTCTTTCTTTCTTTCTTTCTTTCTTTCTTTCTTTCTTTCTTTCTTTCTTTCTTTCTTTCTTTCTTTCTTTCTTTCCTTCCTTCCTTCCTTCCTTCCTTCCTCCCTTTCTTTCTTTCTTTATTTTTACAATTCTAATAGCTTTTTATTTTCCAAATTTTTCCATGCAAAGATCTTTTTCAATATTAACCTTTGCAAAGGTTAACAAATTTTTGTGTTCCAAATTTTTCTTTTTTTGTTCTCTCCTCCCCATCCCCTAGACTGCAAGCAACCTAATATATATTAAATATGTGCAATTTTTCTAAACATATTTCCATATTTGTCATGCTGTGTAAGAAAATCAGATCAAAACAGGGAAAAACATGAAAAAAAACAAGCAAACAAAAAATAAAAGGTGAAAAATACTATGCTTTGGTCCACATTCATTCTCTCGATTTTTCTCTCTGGCTACAGATGGCTTTTTCCATCACAAGTTTATTAGAATTGCCTTGCATTACCTCATTGTTGAAAAGAGCCAAGTACATCACATCACAGTTGATCATTACATAATTTTGTTGTTGTTGTGTACTATATTATCTTGGTTCTGCTTACTTCACGTAGCATCAATTCATGTAAGTCTTTCTAGACTTTTTTGAAATCAGCCTGCTCATCATTTTTTAGAGAACAAAAATATTCCATTACAGTCATATATCATAATTTACCCAGCTATTCCCCACCTAGTGGACATCCAATGAATTTCTATTTCCTTGTACTATAAGAAAGGCTGCTACAAATATTTTTACATAGGTGGGTTCTTTTCACTTTTTTATGATGCCTTACAGATCTAGTAGAGACACTGCTGAATCAAATAGTATACAGTTTGATAACTTGGGGTATAGTTCCAAATTATTCTCCAGAATGTTTGGATTAGCTCACAACTCCACCTTAGTGGAATCCCAGTGTCCCAATTTTCCCACATCCTGTCCAACATTTATCATTATCTTTGCCTGTCATTTTAGCCAATCTGGGAGGTATGAAATAGTATCTCAGAGTTATCTTAATTTGCATTTCACTAAACAATAGTTATTTAGAGCATTTTTTTGTTATGACTAAAAATGGCTTTAATTTCATTGGCTAAAAATTATCTGTTCATATCCTTATTAATTGGGATACTGAGAGTAGCCCTCTTTTTCATTAAATTTCTATTTCTCCCCCAAAGGACTACACTCACCTTTTCTGGGTAGGTTATTTTTTGTTGTAATCTTAATTCCTTTGACCAATGGAATATCATATTCCAATGTCCTTTAACATAAGAGTGACTATATCCTGTGTGATTTTAATTTTGGTTCCATGCCACTTGAAATGTTTCTATCTACTTGCTATATTTTCTCTGCAGTCTAGATACTTAACAGTTTGACTATATTATTCCTGGGGGTTTTCATTTTGGGACGTGTTTTAGAAAGTCATTTGTATAGTCTTTCAATTTCTATTAGGGCCATTTTAAAAAATAATTTCTTGAAATATGAAACCTAATTTTTTTTTAAATCATGATTTTCAGATAGTCCAATAATTCTTAAATTATCTCTTCTAGATCTATTTTCCAGCACAGATGTTTTCCCAATAAGCTATTTCACATTTTCTTCTATTTTTTCCTTCATCTTTTGTTTTTTGATGTCAGATGGAATCATTTGTTTTCAGTTGTCCTATTCCATTTTTTATAGAATTATTTTTTTCAGTGAACTTTTTTGCCTCATTTTCTATTTGACCTATTCTGACTTTTAAGGGGTTTTCTTCAGAAAATGTTTATACCTCTTTTACCATTTAGTCAGTTAAGTTTTTTAAAATGTTATTTTCTTCAGTGTTTTTGTGCCTCTTTAAAGAAGCTATTAATTCCATTTTAATATTTTTGTTTAACTTATTTTTCCAATTTTTTTTATTCTAGCACTTAATTTTTATTTAAGACATAGTAATAAGTGTTTGGCTTATGTTTAACTAGTATATTTCTTATAGGTTTTGCTTATAGTCATTTTCACAATCCTGTCTTCTTCCAAGTTTATGTTTTGGTCTTCTCTGACACTATATTAGCTTTTTTATGTTCAAGTTCTTTGTTTATGTTATCATTGTTCTTAATATTATTTGATTATGTTTCCAGTCTATTTCTTGGTTTTGTTTCCATCCTATTTTGGGGGGGCTTAACTTTATATTAAAATTGGTCTCTATTTACATGGGGCTGGAAGATTGTCCCAGTCCACAGGCTTTTTCATGCTGCTGTTTGGAGAGCTTGTTTTGTGGGTCTTTGAGTTTTTGGCTTTCAAGTTGGTGTGATCATTGCTGTCCTTGTCTGCCTTTGGGTTTTTGACCTAGCAAGGGTTACTGCTATCTTGTCACCATCAGTCTGAGTATGATCAGGGCTCCTGCTCCACTGTGAGCAAATGCTCTTCTCTGTCCTGTAACTATGATCCAGAATTGCTTGTGTGTAATAGAGTTTGAATCAGCACCAGCTGCCTCCACTGACAGCATAAGATCTCCTGTAATCTCCTTCTGACCAGTTTTCCAGTCTCCTTATTGCCTCTGGACTGAGATCCCTTAAAACTGCCACTTCTTCAGTCACTTCTCAGGTCCACTGCTTATGCTGCTGCTGAGCTCAGCAGTCCCCACCTGTTTTAATATATACCCCTCCTCCTGACTTCCTAAATTGTCTCATACTAGAAAAAAAAAATTACTCTTAAGTTTTGTTGCTTCCGCTGTCTCAATATGTGATTTTAAGTTATTTTAAAATTGTTTGGGGGGAATGTTGGGGGAATTCAAACTGGGCTATTTCCTGCACTTGATTGCCTTCCTCTTCCATGTGCATTTATTAAATAGCTACTATGAGCAAGATACTATGCTTCTAATATTTTAGTTAAAGACAGAGAAGTGCTTGAAATAGAGCATCCAACTCAATTCAGTTGAGCAAACATTTATTAAGCAACTTTTAAATGTTCTCTGTTCATTTACATTCCATGTAAGAAACAGCATGTACACAGATAAGTAAAAAGAAAATATATACAAAGTAAACATAACTAACTGACAGGACATCTCAAGACTTGAGGATTACAAAATAGATAAATACAATATAAATTTAATAAGAAGAGAGAACAAATATATGAGGGGTTCAGGAATGTCTTTTCATAGGAATTAATTCCTGAACTAAATATTAAGGGAAACTAAGACTTTCAAAAGGTAATCACAAAGAGGGAGAAAGTCCCAGGCCATTTATATAGACTAGGTAAAAGGCAAAAAGATTAGAAAAGCAATATAAAACTTGAATGGGCAGAAGGAAGGAGACAAGTGTTGCTGGAATGTTCACTGTTGAAAGGGGATGGCATGATATGTCAGCAAAATGAGACCAAAACCTAACTATGAATGTCTTTAAGTGCCAAGATAAAGTATTTGTATTTTACTCCAGATAAAGAGGAGTCACTGATGATTGATGAGCAGGAGAATGTCATAATTACACTAAACTTAATTTCTTTTAAAAAAATCTATGAGATAGATATCTCAGTTATCAACATATTGTCATATAACAGAGGAAACTATGGTTCATGGATATTGTGATTGGCCTAAGATCATATATTTAATAAGCAGAGGAGATGATACTTGAACATGCATTTTGGGATTAAAATTCAAAGCTTTTTTCATTGACTCATGGGTGTGATGAGCAGGAGGCACCAGACAAGGGGAAAAGCTAACCTGGGGATATTAATTTGATTTGTACAACCTGCAAGGCAAATTCTGTTCTCAGTTGGATCATCAAGAATTGACTGAACTTGCCCATAGGATGTGGCAGTGTTGTAATTAAGATGAGGCTTACATATAACCTACCATTTAGGGCAGTTCCAACTTGGGCACACTTTCCAAGTGTATCTAGTGGTTTTTTACTTTAAAAAAATTAGCACAGCAGGGCAAAGGATGATGTGGAACAGGAAAAAAAAAGTTGTTATAAAAATAATGAGAAGGTAGCAGGGAAAGGAAAAAAAGGTTGTGGTTAGAAATAGGTTTTTATCATTTAATCAAATCCAAACAAATATACTGAGAAACGTATTGAACTTTATTGAACAATATTGAACTTGCCCAAAGTTCCAATAGTAACACAAATACTTAGCAACAATCTGTGGTTCCAGAGTAACTTAGTCAATATGTTTACCCCTTTTAGTCTAACTTATGATGTTAAGTAAATATATTGTTGTACCATAGTTGTTCTTCTCAAAAAAATTAGAAATATTAGATCTAGTGTCAGAGGACCTGAGTTTCAGTTCTGTTGACATAATTATGTACCACAAGATGTTAGGTAAATGATTTACCTGAGCTTCCATTTCTTTCTTCTTTACTATTCTTTGCTTTTTTCTTCATAGAGACTCGTACTGCCTACTTCACATGGTTTAGAGAAGATCATTTTATAAATCTTAAAGTGATATATAAAGGTAAGTTAAAGGTTCTTGCTAGGAAAAGCAGACAGGTGTCTGTAATCCTAATTTACAGGAGAGACCAAGAGTTGTGTATCTAATGGTCTCCAGAGTTTTGAATTGCAGTGAACTGAACTATCCAGGTGTTTGTAATAAATTTGGCTCTAATACAATGATTCTCCCAAAGAGAGAGGATTACCAGTTTGCCTAAGGAGAATAGAACTGGTGTCTGCAGGAAATAAAATAGATCAAAACTACCATACTGAATAGAGACCCAACTTGAAAGTAACTTCAGCTCTTGTAACTTGGGAAGCCTGTGTTCCAAGATAATCAGTATTTACAATCGATCTTCTAACAAGTGTTAAGAATAATAAAATTTTAAAATTAAAGATAGCTCTTTCCCCATTCCCACAATTACAGAGTGAAGTCTTGAGCAAATTCAACTCAAAGCTTATTAAATGTCTTCTATTTTAAAAAAAGTACTTTTCTAGTCATTAGGGAATTAAGAAATAAATTTTAAAAATGATTCTAACTCTCAAGAAATTTACCTTCCACTGGGACTAAGGTCTTACCATCAAATTGTAATCATGACTAGAATTTACTAAATTAATATGGTCCAAGTCCAAGTGTGTTCTATAAACTCTGTTTTAGTGATTCTAGTATCATAGAATTTCCTTGGAATGAAGTGGAATTGGGGAAAACTTAAAGCAAAATGGAGCTAATTAAGCCTGTGTTCATAATAAAAATTCAAAATGTGATAATAATAGAATTCAATTATTTGCAATATATGTCTACAATTAGAAAAATGGAGTCTTGGGGATTTAATATTTAACTTAATTGGGATTTAAATTTAGTGTTTCTTATTAAAATTGATTGCAGTTGTTCATCTGTTAATGGTAATCTTAGTGAGATTTTATGACTCGTTTTTTGAAATGTCTTTTCAAACAAAGATACTTTCAAATATTCTTATTAGTCTATGGTCATATGCTTTTAATTAAGCATATTCCATACTTTAAAAGAATTAGTATATCATTATATTTCAGATTAATGACTTTCAATCAACGGTTACATAGAGGCACCTCAATTACAAAATTAAATAGAGGTTGAAATGTGTCTTTTACACTTGCATGCAATCTAAAAAATACTAGTGGAACTGTAGTGTGAGTTCGGAAAGTATATCTACACTAATTTGTATGGGAATAGATATCTCATGTCTTGTTTTGATAGCATGGGAAGTATACGAAGCAGGGTTTTTTTTTTTTTTTTTTGTTTTTGTTTTGTTTTGTTTTATTATTATTTGTCCTTCAAACAAGTAACAATGAAGTCAACTTTTTGTATCTCAGTAGATAAAGAACCAGGCCTAGACTCAGGAAAAACTGAGATCAAAACCAGCCATAGCAACTTATTAACTTTGTAATCCTGGGCAACTTAGTCACTTATCCTTGGTTTACTTAAGTTTCTTCATTTATAAAATGGGGAAATAATAGCTTTTACCTTACAGAATTGTTTTTAGGATCAAATGAGATAATATTTGTAAAGTGGTTAACACAATGTCCGGCACATAGTAAAAGTAATATAAATGTGATTTTTTATAATTATTAGTTGTCATTGAATTGATTTAAGTTTAGCATATAAGCAGTTTTGCCCATATAAGCACTTTAATTTAAAAGAAATATAACCAAGTCTACAGCAAAAGCTAATTTCCAAAGCCATTCAGTATTTGATTAAAAAGGATTGTGGGTGGTTCTTCCCTTTCAGAAAATTTTCAATTTTGCCTCTCAGCAAAAGTAATGAAAAATTAAATAAAATGTTGTAGAATAACAATACCGCTGGCAATTGAAATGTTGTTGATTTATAACTGCAATACTGGCAGATGGGGGCAACAAGGAGAAGCCTTGGGAGCCCTACAGGCTGTTTCTTTTGTAACTATTCAGCTCTGCCATAGTAGTGCAAAATAGCATAGATAACATGTAAAAGAATGAGTGTGACTGTTTTTCAATAAATCTTTATTTAAAAAATTTTAAAGCAGTTCTTAGCTCACTGGCCACATACAAACAGCAGCAAGCTGGATTTGGGTGGGTAGGGGAGTGGTGATTTGCTGACACATGCCCTAATGTATAAAACAGGAACAATGATATCTATGATACCTACCTCATAAACTGTTATAAGGGTCAAATAACATAATGAGGAAGGCAGTCTGATGCAAAAAAGAAAGAAAGAAAGAAAGAAAGAAAGAAAGAAAGAAAGAAAGAAAGAAAGAAAGAAAGAAAGAAAGAAAGAAAGAAAGAAAGAAAGAAAGAAAGAAAGAAAGAAAGAAAGAAAGAAAGAAAGAAAGAAAGAAAGAAAGAAAGAAAGAAAGAAAGAAAGAAGAGAAAATAGCACTGTATTTTGAGTCCAAAGACTTGGGCTCATCTTATAGTAATGCCTATGTGACAGGGCTAAGTCATTTAGTTTCTCTTCTATTCAGCTTCCCAATAATAACAGCTAACATTTATATAGTACTTTGAGATTTATGAAACACTTTACTGTCCAGGGTGACACAGCTAGAAAGTGTTTATGATAGTTTTCGAATACATGTTTTTCTGACTCCAAGACCAATTATCTATTCATTACAGTGCCCAAATGAAGTCATTGGACTTGATAAAGACTAAGATCTTTTTCAGTCTTAAATCTAAATTTTACATATCAATTATCATCATCCTTCTCATCCATTATCAGTCATCTTTGGTAAACTTGGGCTCAAATCTCCTTTCTATTGTATATTACCTGCATGACAAGTCACTTAACCTTTAGTTTCTTCATCTGTAAAATGTGTAGAACTACATAAGATTGTCAAAAAGAAATAGCATGATCATGGTGACCAGGATGGTTAGGTCCACTAAATTTTATTTATCAACTGGGAAATCAGTGCTGCACCCCAATCTTTGTACCTTTTCTTCACAAACACTATACTGTGTTCCAAACTTTCTTTTCTCAAGCCATTTATAATCTCTCTCATTATCCACCTCAACTAAGGACTTTTACTGATTATTCACTGAAAAAAATATAGTCACCTACAATAAGCTTCCTGTCTTCCAAAAGTTCACATTGAAATCAATTTAGTATCTCCCTCATTCTGTTTCTCTGTCTCTCTCTCTCTCTGTTCTTCTCTCTGTCATTCTTTCTCTCTTTGTCTCTCATTCTGTCTCTGTCTCTCTGTCTGTCTTTGTGTCTCTGTCTATGATTTTCTGTGTATCTGCCTCTATCTCTCTGATCATCAGTTCCCATAGATTCAAACCATTTCTCCATAATATTTAGTATTCTATGGAATTTTTTTCCATTTCACAAATTCTGTTTTTTAAAGTTATTTTCTTTTTCCATTTTGCAAATTCTGTTTTTCAGGGAGTTGCTTTCTTTTTCCCATTTTGTCAAATCTATCTTTCAATGAGATATATGCTTTTTTTTTCCATTTCACTAAGTCTATTTTGTGTTGCATTTTCTAAACCCTCTTATAAAGTTCTAATTTCCTTTCCCCATTTTTCTTCCATCTCTCTTTTTAGATCTTTTATAATTTCTTCCAGGAAAGCCTTGTGTGATGGGGATCTGCTTTTAGGGCAGGGGAGGTTTTCCAAGCTTTCTCTAAAGCGGCCATGTCTATCCTGAGTCAGTACTGACTCACTCCTGGTGCTGGGTGGCCATGGCCAGGTCCAATGAGATTCTGGTGTTGGGGGTTCATTATTGATCTTTTGTGTTTGTGTTGGATGTTTTATAACTTCTTTGCTGATCTACTGGCTCACAGCCAGGGCAGAGTAGCTGACACTGCTAAAGTCAGGAAAAATAGTATCCAAATGAATGCTCAGACCCTTACCAGCAATGTGATCCTGGGCAAATAGCTTTTTACTTATTTTACCTGGTTGTAAAATGGGGACAATATCAGCATCTATTTCTTAGGATTGTTGTGAGGATCAAATAAGATATCTGAAAAACACTTATCTGATACATAGTAGATGCTATATGAGTGCTTATTCTCTAACCTTTCCCACTATTTATTTCATAATGGTATTGATTCTGGACTTGGGATCCTTGGTCTATAAAGTTTCCCCTGATAATCAGGCTTTTGGCTCTGCCCAGAGTTTCCTGTGTCTGCTAGAAGTCCCTTTCCCCTTGAAGGCCCAACTCAGATGCCACTTTGTGCCCCTATTCCTCCCTGCCCTCACTATAGCTTTCTTCCAAAGAGATTTTTCCAGTGTAGTAGGAATTTTTCTTAGAGAATACCAAATAATGTTTGGGATTTTTTCCCCCAAACATGAGACAGTTAGTGCCAGAGACTGCAGCTGTCAGCTTCTTCTCCTTCCCCATACAGAAATGATGTTCTCTTTTCTATTTCTGAGCAAAGTTGTATAAAGGCAATAAAGTAACTCCGGGGGTGTGGTATTTAATGAGACAGCTGTCTCCTTGGAGTTTGGGATGTATTTGGTTAAGACATTTTCCCATCTTCCCAAGGCTTATCTTGCATCTTGGTAGCCAAGTCTTTGCTCAACCCATCCTGTCTTGGCAGCCTTATTGCTTCACTCATTTATGTGGAATAGCACTAGTAACAATAATAATAATAATAATCCTTCAAAAATGCAATTTGTGTCATATTTTGTGAATGCAAATATTTCAGACACTTTAATTTCAATCTTTATTTGGCATATTAGATCAGATGCTGCTGTCCTCAATTCTGTCCCTGAGGTATATAATACACTGATAGAAAACTTAGTGGGGAGCTGGTAGCCAACAAAAGATGAAATTCAATTAGCTCAAATCTTTTGCAGTTTTATGGGCTGAATGAAGACAGCCAAATCTCATGGGGGCTTCTCTGGGAAGTAAGAAGTATTGTATAATGTTGCAAAAATCTAGGTCTTTGAAGGCCATTCAAAGACTTATTTCCAACTTTGTGTAAATAGCTTTAGGGTAAGTAAAACACTAAAGGACACCTATCTGATCAAAATGGATTTTCTTCAAGCTCCATTCTGATATCTACTCCTCCATTCTTGAAACTGATCTCAATCTATAGGGGTCACAAAAAAAACAAAACAAAACAAACAAACAAACAAAAAAAAACAAACAAGTTCTTTCATTATTGGTAATATTCAAAGTCTATTAAAGCCTGATTTCCATCCATCAATTAGTCAGGCAACAAATATTTATCAAATGCTTAATGTACTTACAGGCACTGTGCTAATCCATGGGGACATAAATAAAAATAAAATAAATAATCCCTGCCCTCCAGGAGTTGACAGTCTTATGAGAGAGACAAATACACACACACACACACACACACACACACACACACACACACACATGCAGTACACATGGGAGATAATCTTTTTAAAATATATATATATATATATATTTGTATTAATATCTTTCTCATCACCCAAATTTCTCCATTTATCCTTACTCATTTCCTCTCCCAAGCTGGCAGCAAAGAACTTTAAAGTAAAAAGAAAAGAAAAAGAAGAAAATATATCAGCAAAACTGAGCAATCATTTTAAACATATTATGCAATGTTCTACTCAGGACTTCCTAGCTTTGCAAAGAATTTGGATAATTCTTCTCACATGTCTTCTTTGGGAACTTATATGGTTTTTGTTATTTGAATCATTCATTTTCTTTTTGTTATTTTATAGTTGTAACTGCTCTTCCCATCTTCTTTGTATTGTGCTATGGTATTTTATTTTTTCTGTTTATATTACTGCATCACTTTATGTTAGTATTTCCATGTTTCTTAATATTTATCATATTTATAATTTTAACTAAACTTTTTTATGTTTTACACATTTTTAGTCATTCCTTCATTGTTGAACTTCTACTTTGTTTCCAGTTCTTTTTTCTTACTATAAAAATGATGATATAAATGTTTTCAGGTAACTAGGTAGCATAGTGGATAGAGTGCCACAGTGGCCAGACTGGAATTCAAGAAGATTCATCTCCCTGGCTTCAAAACTGGCTTTGGATGCTTATCTGAACAAGTCACTTAAATATGTTTGCCTCATTTTCCTTATCTGTAAAAATGAGTAGGAGAAGGAAATGGCAAACCACTCTAGTATTTTTTTCTAAGTCATTACCAAATTGGGTCATAAAGAGTGATTTAAACAACTGTATAAGAGCATAAATATTTGAGTGTGTGCACTCAATATCAGTGACTTTCCTGGGTTATATACTCAGTAGTGAAATCTTTGAACCAAAGACTATATGACAATTTTCACTATTTTATTGTGTATTTCCTACTCACTTTAATGGAATCTAATCTTATAGAGGGAAATCACTGGCTCAGCAAAAGGCTGAATAACTGGGAAAGAAATCCTGTAGAAGGTGAAATTTCAGTTTTTGAAGAAGCCAATTAAACCAGGGATTGAGGAGAGAAGAAAGATCATTCTAGGAGGGGCATAAGCCCATAAGTGAAAATACACAGAGTTAGTAGATGGAGTATCCTATAGAATAAATTGTTAAGTAGACCTCTTTAGTTGAACCTTAGAGATTGTTGAAGAAATTAAAATTCAAGAAAATTGGAAAGATAGTAAAGGGTCACATTCTAAAGGACTTTAAATATCAAACCACACATTTTAAATACTTGATCCTTAAGGGGAATAGGAAACCCATGGAATTTGTTGAGGAGGGAACTGACAAGGTCAAATTTATGTCTTAGGAAAATCGCTTTGGTACTTAAATGGAGAATAGATTAGAGTGAGGATGGAATTGAGGCAGAGATTATTATAATAGTTTATCATTGAGGAAATGAAGGATCTGAGCAAAATGGTGACTGGGTCACAGAAAAGGAGATCTGCATAAGAAATGTTGTGACTGCAGAAATATAATTTTTCAACAGATTGCGCATATAGAGTGAAGATTCAAGAATTATTTAAAGGTCAAGTCTGGCTGACTGGGAGGATAAGGCTGATCTTAGTAGTAAACAAGAAAGTTCAAAAGGGGACAGTTTGGAGAAAGGAAAATAAATTCTCGTCTGGACAGATTAAAACATGGCAAATCTTAAGGCGCCATATAAATGCTAGCTATGATGATGATGATGATGATGATTGCAGGTTGCGTCTGAAGTATCTTTGATATATCCAATTTGAGATGTCTAATAAACAGTTGATATGAGACTAGAGATCAGGAGTGAGGTTAAAGCAGAATAAATAGACCTGAGAATCATTTGCATAGAGATGGTTATTGAACCCATTTGAACTAATGGGATTGCTTGGTGAGACAGTATGTAGGGCAAAAATGGCCCAGAATAAATCACTGTCCCTTCCTCTTCTTCCACTCTACTCAGTAGTATATGTAATGTGGATCCCTCAAAGTCCTTTGAGAAGGAGTTGTCAAAGGTACTTAGAGGACACATTGGAAAGAGATAGAAGTAGAGTCCAAAGCCCTGGACTGAGGAACATCAGAGATATTTGCTGTGTGATCCTGGATAGATCACTTAATCATCTTCCTGTTTCCTCAATTGTCTAATGGGGATAATACTAACACCCACCTCCAAGGGTTTTGTGAGGGTAAAAGGAATTTTGTAAAGTACCTAGTACATAGTAAGCACTTCATATAGATAGGAGGAAAAAACAGGAGCCAGTAGTGCCATGGGAACCTGGAGAGGAACAAGTGTCTAAGAGATTGTGATTGATAGCATCAGAAACTATAGGCAGCTGAAGGAGAAGGAAGATGTTTAACAATGAGAAAAGAAAATATTTGACAATAAAAAGATATTAGTAACTTCAAAGATAGGAGTTCCAGGTAAAATGAGATTGAAACCCAAGCTGCAAAGAGTTTAGAAATAAATGAGAAAAGTGAAAAAAAAAACCTGGTATGGGTTGCTTTCTCAAGGTTTTCCAAGAAAAGGTGAAGAGGTGAAGAGATATAGGATCACAGTTCACAGAGAACATCAGATCAAGTAATTATTTTTAAGGATGGGGAATAATGATCATCATGTTTGTAAATAGCAGAGAAAGATCCAGAAAATATAGAATGAAGAGGAAAGAAAGGAGGAGAGGAGAGAGGTCGAGGGGGGAGAGATATATGGTTAGAGAGACAGAGACAAAAATAGTCTCTCAAAGAGAGACCCACAGAGAGACAGAGAAGAGAGAGAGAGAGAGAGAGAGAGAGAGAGAGAGAGAGAGAGAGAGAGAGAGAGAGAGAGAGAGAGAGAGAGAGAGAGAGAGAGAGAAACGGGAGCAATAATAGTACAATCTACTGAAGAAAACAGAAAAGGATGGAATCAAAGGTACATGATGTGGGGTTTGGAAAAGCTCACTTCTTCATATGAGACAAGGATGAAGTAGATGGCGGAGGAAGATATCAAAAAGATATGAGATGAGCTGAGATGGTGGGGAAGGCTTTGAAAAGATTGATAAAAGGCTATAATAAGGGAGGAAATTTAAGGGTTCATGAACATGGCTATGGAATATTTGAGAATTATGGCAAAATCAAGAACATGAACATCTGTGTATAGCTGAGGTGGAGTGGAGAAATATGTCATGACAATTGAATAGATTGAAGAGTTAGGATAAAAAGTGTTTGAAGGAGCATCAATAAAGAGTGCATCCTAAAAAATTCTTAGTGCACTTTTAAGCTTTGATAACTTTCAAAATACAAATCTTATAAACTTACAAAAGTAACATTTTAAAGATTAATTATATTAATTTAAAAAATACTAAATTTGTATTATTAAAATTCAATATAATTATGATTGTTCTATATATACCACGCTATTCAAGTTTTTTTTATTTTTGTAAAAACTTGCATCAGCTGCTACTCAGTTATATTTGTAGTCTTAGCGGTAAAGATCACCCAGAGAATAGAGTTTTGGTGCATAAACAACAGTTTTGGGAGGATTCCACAAGAAAAAATCTAATAGATCACTCTGACTGAATTGGACAAGCTAGAGGATCTTTTTATTGATCCACTGATCTAAGAAAATGTCATCAAGAAATTGTATTTCACTCAATGCATGGTGACAGGGTACCCTGTCTGACTAAAGTTAAAAAAGTAAATATTTATTTTTCAAACATTTCAAATCTAAACAAGTATAAAATTCATATGAATTATTTAGCTTATAAGTGAATTTTTCTAAGTTTATGCCTCTGAAGTTATTAAAACTTACGCATGCACTAGGTGTTTCGGTACAACTAATATATGTTGAAAACTATGAAGGCAGAAATTCTGATGGAGATAACACTAAATGCCTATACATATTCACTGATTGCCTACTCTGTGCAAGCTTTGTATTAAGCGAGTCAAATAAAACCTAAAAGTAAATCAGGGTTCCTGTCCTCACAGAGCGTATAGTCAACCTGGAGGTATATGAGAATACAAACTCACAGTGAAAAACACCACCACAGATTTGTGGTATAGTGCAATAGTAAAAAGGACATATTATTAGAAATCAGAGGACCTAGATTCAAATTCTACCTGTGATACTTACTACCAGTATTAGTAAATATTTCTTCTACTTCTTTTACTTTTCTGGATCTTAATTTCCAATCCCAATAAAATAAGAGGGAGGGGAAAATGAGATATCATATATATATATATATATATATATATATATTCACTTCAAATGAGATAATAAGTGCTTGGCATATATTAGGCACATAACTAATGTTTATTCTTTTCCATGTCTAGATCTAATATTTTGTGCTTTCTCACAGTACCTTGTATAGCATTTTTAATGTGCAATACAGGTTCATACAAATTAAGAGGTTAATTTGCAGTACTGGCTTTGAGAGCTAGGAGAGTTGAAAGATGGAAACTAATAAGAATGACACAGATTTGTGCTTCAGATAGGAATTGGAGTTGATAGCTTCTAAGGTCCTTTCCAATTCCATAAATATGTTTCCATGAAGTAGAGGTCACATAGCTAAATCACTTCCTGAAGCACAAACTTTTGCCACCCTTGTTGACTTCCTTCTTTTAAGATCTCTCCACCTCTTTTATTTATTTATTTTCCCTACTTTCTTAAAGAACATCATTATTTAGATATGTTTCCTTTTTTGTTTTTAGCTTTTTATTTTCAAAATATGTGAATTATTTCAATCAAATAACAACAAATAAAATCAAAAATACTATGATCCATATTCAGTCCCCAGGCTCTCTCTATCACAAGTCTATTGGAATCGGCCTGAATCACCTTTTTGCTGAAAAGAGCCATGTCATCAGAGTTGATCATCATATAATATTGCTATTGCCGTACACAATGATCTCCTAGTCCTGCTCATTTCACTCAGCATTAGTTCATATAAGTCTCTCCAGGCCTTTCTGAAATCATCCTGCTGGTCATTTCTTACAGAACAATGATATTTCAGAACATTCATACAACATAACTTTTTCAACCATTCCCCAATTGATGAGCATCCATTCAGTTTCCAGTTTGTTGCCACTACAAAAAAGGCTTCCATAAACATTTTTTCCACATGCCTTCCCCCTCTTTTATGGAAAGACTTCATGGAAGAGGAAGTATTTGAAATGAGCCTTGAAAAAGGTATAGATTTGGATTACGAGAGAAGATGAGAACATTCCATTTTAGAAGATCATAAGAAAAGATATAAAGGTGGGAATGAATTGTTAAACCAGTGAAAAAGCCAGCCTAATTAGTAACCATAATTTAACAATGACAATAACAACAAAAATAAAAACAATAACATTGACAATGATGATAATGTCTTCATTTTTTTCTGTGCTAAAGTTTCCTTATATTTTAAATAAGAATATTGTTCATGAATACTTCTAAGCCCCTTTTCAGGTTGAAATTACATGATTCTTATGCTTTTGTGATGTCCAGATGCTGTTAATGCCTTTGTGAGGTAGAAGGCATTTTTTACAAACATGGAAAATGAGTCTTAAGTAGAATAATATATGACATAATCAATCCTAAATATCCAGTATATAATAAAGGTCTTCTGATTCTAGGAAAGTGGTGCCTTTTAGAGAAGTTATAAAAAATAAGGTTGAATGAGGCGGGGAAAAGTAGATTAAGGAGAGCCTTGCCAACCATGCCGTGAAGTTTACACTTGATATAGTAAATAATAGGGAGCCATTTTGGGGATGGATGGTGACATGATGAAAATAATGTTGATGAAAGATTAATCTAGTAACTAAAAATTACCAGATAAGTATGATAATTATATGAGACATAGCATGATATAGTAGATAAATATACAGCACAAAGTCAAGAACATTTTGATTCAGGTCTTTACCCCATATTGGCTGTGTAATTTTTAGCAGTGTTTAATCTCTCAGTCTACGAGCAACTTTCCAAAAGCAGAACAGGTGCTGTTGTACATTGGTAAAAGTTTTCTCGCCAGAGAATTCCTCATACCAATACCATCGCAAGCCCAATTTCTACTTTTGTCTGGTAAAAAAAAAATGTGCACAAGACTATAAGCTTCCATTTTGTCCTATGAATCACAAATTGTGACAACAAAATCATCTTATTTCCTGTAATCTCAGTTCAGAGTTCTTTGTGTATCGCTGTTTGAGAGTTTATATGTAGAATAATAGACTATTAGAGTTGGCAGGCACATTACATATTATCCATGCCAAACCCTTTTGGTAAAGTAATGCAGAAACATGTTTCTGCAAAGGTAAGTACACAGTGAAGTATTTATTTGATCTTGGATTGCAAACCAAAAGACCACTTAGTGATGATGATGCTTTGAGAGAGTGTGTGTGTGTGTTTATGTTATAGTTTTAAAGAACAATTTCTTTTCTTTTACAACCAACTTTCCTGTTTTCACTGTTCATTCTAAGCACTGTTCTGGTGAGGGCTTCTCTGAATGACAGAGATAGGTAAGACATTACAAATTCTACAGAAGCAGTCTTTCTCACTCCTTCTATAAGAACAGAGTTGAATATACATAAGATAATTTTAGGAAAGAAGGTTAAACCAAGTGAGGGCTCCAAAGAAAGAATACTCGGAAGTCAGGAAGATTTAAATCCAAATTTAGCCTCAGACACTTACTATCTCTATGACTCTTGGGTAAATCATTTAATGCATATCTCAGTTTCATCAATTCATGTAATGATAACAACAATAGTACCTCTTTCCAAGGTTGTTGTGATTATCAAATGAAATTATATTTGCGAAGTGCTTTGAAAATTTCAGAGTGCTGTATAAATGTGAGCTATCATTAATATACTAGAGACAATTAAGTGTACAGTGAGAAAAATGCTGGATCTAGAGTTGAGAATATTCGAGTAGAAATTCAGTTTCAGGAATTTTCTAGTTGGAAATTCACTTACCTTCTGCCCCATATTGGCCATTATTGTTATAACAAAATAAATATTATTCAAGTTCTTAACTTTAAGCAGGACCTCTCCTAAACCATTCCAGAAAAGTCATAGTAAGAGATTGATTTGTGAGTAGGAGAAGTTGATTCTCCAAAATTTAAAAAAAAAAAAAAAAGTTCTACTTGATTTCCAATATTCCTGGCTTGTTCCTTTTGCTTTTCATGAGGACTCTATCTACCTTCACTGGCTGTATTATTTATCATGGAAGAATTTGGGAAGCCTTCGGGTCTGTGCTGATTACTGTTAGGACTTCCCTTGAGAATTTCAAATAGCAGATATGGATCCACATTATGTTGATAGATTAGATGGTTAATTTCACTCCATGAACAAGCTGGCCCTTTAAAATGAAGTTTAAAAAGCAAAATAAAAGAAAAACATAAAGACAGATAATAAGGTGCATCCAAACCTGGAGTTCCTCCCAGAGGGACCAAACAAACTCAGAACTGTCAGTAAAATGAAGAGAGAGCAGATTTTAATGAGAGAAAAATTCATTGCATCATCTTTAAAGCCATAAAATCCCATGTTATTACCCTGTAGGGCTGCGTAGAGCACATATACCTGACATTGTCTAACCCTGTGGTCTTGATCTGGGACTTCAAAGCCTTGATGATTCCCCAGGCTTTGTCAGAAACACTATGACAACTCAGCCCGCCCAGGTGTGTGAAGCCTCCAGGTAGCACCTTGGTGGGAAGCCTTGCTTGAGACTGGCATAGCCATGGGAAGGAGAGAGATGTCTGCTAGCTTCTCCACGGCTGTCAGAAATGAGCTTCTCCTCCTTCTGAGATCAGCATGGCTGAGTTTACATTACCCCTGCCCATCTGTTGCAAGATGCCCATGCTTTCAACATTGATGGAGATAGTCTCTGATGATCCACAATGAAGATGCCTAAGGAGTCTCTCTTTATCTATTCTTTTCTTTTTTGTATTGGACCTTGATAGAGAATCATATGACCCATCTCAATTTTTTTTTCCTAATGATCTGTTCTTGGAATCTGCAAGTTGTATTTTACCACCCAACTCCTGAATCCTGATAGATTCAGTCTCCTGTGGTCAGATGATCTTTCCCATTGATAACAGGATGCAATTCAAAACTAATATTGTGATCAGATACAATGGCAGACACACTTAATTGTCAGCAAATAGTTCTCCATGAAGATGTGCAAACACAAGAGGATTTTAAATGAGATATCATAATTTATCAGATGTAGGAGGCTGGTTGTGGAGAAAAGAATAAAATTGGCTAAGTTCCCCTCATATGTTTATTCAAGTTGCCACTTTGTGAAAAACTTACTTATAAAACCATATAATATATGGTCTTCAGTTTCTGGGAGCCTATAATCTAACTCAGGATAAGACATAGATTTATTAGCATAGATATAATCTGTAACATGAGGGTAGCTGAATATTCTTGAAAAGATAGTTTCTCAAAGCTAGTTTGTTTTTTCTTTTCTTTCTCAAAGCTTGCCCTTTTCTGACCGTCAATATCTTAATTAATGGTGGTCATTTGGCTTAGCTGATTTATGTATGATGTTAATGAGGGCAACATTCCAGATTCAATTTCAGTTAGATGTTCTTTGCTCGATGGCCACGACTATAAGATATTCAGTGGAAGGTTAGGGTGCAAGGAGCTTTACACAGCACAGTGTCTGAGGGAGCACAGCCATCATCTACCAGAAAGATAAAGGTCATGTTGAGAGCAAGTTCACAGCATCATTTTTGTATGTGAAAGCCTTAATCGATTAATCATTTAAACATCTTCAATTTCTAGTGAAGAAAGGACTTTGGCAGAATCTTCTGAATATTTTAGCTCTTGAACAAATTGACTATAGCTCTTTAAAAATGTTTTTTTGATTATACATGTATATATATATATTTAAATATACATTATTTTATGAATCATGTTGGGAGAGATAAATCAGAACAAAAGGGGAAAACATGAGAGAAAAAAGTGAACATAGTATTTGTTGATTTTCATTCAATCTCCATAATTCTCTTTCTGGATGTAGATGACATTGCTTTTCCAAAGTTTATTGGGATTGCCTTGGATAGTTTCACCACTTCTTTTTTATTTTTAAAGCCTTTTATTTTAAAAATATTTCCACATAGCCCTCTTTGTAGTGGACAGAAACTGGAAATTGAGTGGATGCCCATCAATTGGAGATTGGCTGAATAAATTGTGGTATATGAATGTTATGGAATATTATTGTTCTGTAAGAAATGACCAACAGGATGATTTCAGAAAGGCCTGGAGAGACTTGCATGAACTGATGCTGAGTGAAATGAGCAGGACCAGGAGATGGTTACATACTTCAATAACAATACTATATGATGATCAATTCTGATGGACGTGGCCCTCTCCAACAATGAGATGAACCAAATCAGTTCCAATAGAGCAGTAATGAACTGAACCAGCTACACCCAGAGAAAGAACTCTGGGAGATGACTATGAACCACTGCATAGAATTCCCAATCCCTCTATTTTTGTCTGCCTACATTTTTAATTTCCTTCACAGACTAATTGTATAGTTTCAAAGTCCGATTCTTTTTGTACAGCAAAACAACTATTTGGACATGTATACATATATTGTATTTAACTTATACTTTAACATATTTAACATGTATTGGTCAACTTGCCATCTGGGGGAAGGAGAGGAAAAGTTGGAACAAAAGGTTTTGCAATTGTCAATGCTGAAAAATTACCTATGCATAAATTTTTTGTTAAAAATAAATAAATATTTTTAAAATAAAAAAATAAAAATATTTCCACAGTTTTCACCATTCAACCTTGCAAAACCTTATATTCAATTTTTCTCCCTCTCTTCCTCCATCCTTCTCTTAGATAGCAAGTAATCCAATATATGTTAAATATGTGTGATTCTTCTATACATATTTCCACAATTATGTTGTACAAAAAATCAGATCAAAAAGGGAAAAAAATGGGAAAGAAAACAAAAAGCAAGCAATCAATGACAAAAAAGTGAAAATACTATAGTGTGATCTATACTCAGGCCCCACAACCCTCTCTCTGTATACAGATGTCTCTCTCCATCACAAAACCATTGGAACTTGCCAAATGCAAATCAC
This sequence comes from Sminthopsis crassicaudata, assembly GCF_048593235.1. Taxonomy (NCBI): domain Eukaryota; kingdom Metazoa; phylum Chordata; class Mammalia; order Dasyuromorphia; family Dasyuridae; genus Sminthopsis; species Sminthopsis crassicaudata. The sequence continues at coordinate 498,695,748 of NC_133619.1, read as the reverse complement.
TGTGGAAAAGAGCCATGTCCATCAGAATTGATCATCATATAATCTTGCTGTTGCTGTATACAATGTTCCCCTGGTTCTACTCACTTCACTTAGTATTAGTTAATGTAACTCTCCCCAGGCCTTTCTGAAATCATACTGCTGGTCATTTCTTATAGAATAATAATATTCCATAACATTCATATACCATAATTTATTCAGCCAATCTCCAAGTGATGGGCATCCACTCAACTCTCAGTTCCTTTCCACTACAAAAAGGGCTGCCACAAACATTTTTGCACATGTGGGTCCTTTCCCCTTTTTTATGATCTCTTTGTGATACAGACATAGTAGAAACACTGCTGCATCAAAGGGTATGCACGGATTGATAGCCCTTTGGCCATAGTTCAAAATTGTTCTCCACAATGGTTGAATCAGTTCACAACTCCACCAATAATACATTGGTGTCCCAGTTATCCCAATTCCCCTCCAACATTCATCATTATTTTCTGTCATCTTAGCCAATCTGAGAGATGTGTAGTGTTATCTCAGAGTTGTTTTAATTTGGATTTCTCTGATCAATAACGATTTAAAGCATTTTTTTCATATAACTATAGATGACTTTAATTTTGTCATCTGAAATTTGTCTATTTATTATCCGTTGACCATTTATCATTTAGAGAATAGTTTGTTGTATTCTTTTAAATCTGAATGGGCCACAGCTCTTTGTAAAGTTTCTTGCTATGGGGATTATAAAGCCAGCCTTATCCTAGGTAAGCTCAGGACATGATTGTGTGTGGGCTTCAGATCAATGAGCCCTTTGCTGAGGTTTTTCCATTATCAGAGAGCAGGTTGATCTAGGGAAGTTAGATGGTACAGTGGTAGAGCGCTTGGTCTAAAGTCAGGAAACTTCAATCTCCTGATCTTTATGCTTACTAGCTATGCAAATCTGGGAGAGTCATTTAATTCTGTTTACCTCAGTTTTGTCATCTATAAAATAAAATGAGAAGGAAATGGCAAACTGCTCTAGTATCTTTGCCAACAAAATCTTTAACAGGGTCACAAGAGTTGGAGATGATTGAAAATGACTTAACAACTATAAATGCCAGACCTCCAGACTCTTAGAAAATAGTCCCTCATTCATCCTTCCTAATTCTCTCTAGAATAGATGGAAAGCAAAAAAGGTGATGTCTGGACTCAAGGATCTTAAGATCTCTTTTAATTTTAAATCCTGGGTTTTATAATCTATTGTGTAGGTCAAGGTCCACAGCAGGCCAATACACTGAGCTGACCAGCTCTTCTCCTGGTAGTTGATTATATAACCCAAAAGGAGTGATAGTAACCAACAAAGATCTCCAGGATAAAATGTGACATACTATCATGATATCTCCACATATTTATATAATCTATTGTGAATTGAGACAGTGTGGTATGATAAAAAGAGAAAGGGAAAAATTAGAAAATGAATTAAGTTCATCCTGGTTATTCTGGGTTTGCTGAGTCTCTCTCTCTCTCTCTCTCTCTCTCTCTCTCTCTCTCTCTCTCTCTCTATATATATATATATATATATATATATATATATATATATATATATACTACACACATGTATATCTACATATATATGGTTATACATACACATATATGTATATATTTATATGTATTGTGTAATTTACACATATCTAGGTGTCATTAAGTCAAATGAATAGATTGGATCAAATGATTTCTTGGAGACCATTCCAGCTTATAATGCTGGGAACTTATGAAACATTTTGGAATGAATAGTCTATGGTAGAACATCTGATGCCTTGAAGCATGGTAAAAGAAACTTAATGGATTCATGCTTAATTTATACTTTCAGGTCTATGGTTGGACCAAGTTGGGAGTGTGGACAATGAAAAAGGCACTTCCTGTATTCTGTGAAAATGGGTTTTGAATCCTGTTTTTGACACTTACTACCTATGTGACCTTGGATAAGTCATATAATTTCACTGGCCTCAGTTTATTCATCTTTAAAATGAGGTTGGAGTGGATCACATGTGAGGTTCCTTCCGTTTCAAATCTATGTTTCTGTGGAGTCAATCTAGAAAGGGAAAGACCTGTTGGGTTCCTGACCAAAACAACAACAAATGCTATTTACATTCACTCCCAGGCACTTTGGGTCAAAATAAAACCATGTGGGCTTGCCCTGGGACATTTTGTTTACCAATCAATGAGAAGCAGAGTGATTTGGGAAGGCTATTGATCTTGCACAGCCCTCCCTCACTCAAATCCAATTCACTTGCATATTGGAAGCATCATTCCATAGGCTTCTTTGCAAAGAGAAACATTAGCAATAACAAAAGTTCTGTGACATATATATGTGTGTGTATATATATGTATATATATACATACATACATACATAAGGTGAAAATCAGAGAAGATAAATGACAAAAACTGGACTAGATGATCTCTGAGACATGTATATATATCTTGCTAAGATGATAATTCTATGGGATCAAAATGAAATCACTGGAGAATCTGAGATTAACCTGGGAGCTGGAACTCCCAATATTCTATTCTTTGTCTTCAACCATCTTCTCTCACATGCATCACTTTATCTGTTTACTTTTCCAAACCCTAAATGCAAATCAACCATGTTTCTGTTCCAGGAGCTTTTTCTTTTCAGACCAATTGGGAGAAAATTCATCATCATCTCTTACAAAATATGGTGATTGATGTAATCAGTCCAGCAGAGTGGAAGTTCATTAGCATGGACACTTCTGTTTCCCTTGCTCTATTGCAAACAAACTTATTTTTCTGAAAATCTCAGGTTATTATAAATCAGATCTTACTTCTGAATGCAATTGCCACCACCAACAAAAGGAGAATACCAAACAATCAAATTTGTGTCCAGACTAAAAAATGTTCTTGAAGCATTTTATTTGATTTCTTTTAAAAGGGCAGTTAAACTCAGAGGATTTAGTTCTGGAAAAAAAACCTTATAGATCATCCAGTCTAATGTTATTATTTTACAGATAAAGAAATTGAGGTTCTTTGTAGTTTGCTAATTTGCTCAAGGAAATGCAAGGTACAAACAGTTAATGTAGACTTTGAAGCTAGGTTTCCTCCCATGATACTTCATCTGATTGACTTGAATTAAGAAATGGAAGATATACTGTGATTCTGTATTTGCTTCATACTAATGATCACAAAATAGTTCTCATCAGTCTTCCTATCTACAAAATAGGAAGAGTAGAATTTCAAGGATCATGAGAGTTGAAAGGCAAAAATCAGTGCCAAAAGATGCTTACTAAAAAGAAATGCTATGAATTATTTTCAGTTTCATGTCCCCAACTCACTGTGGTAATAATTATAGAGGCTGCCCATTATCATAGAATGATAGACTTAAAGCTAGAAATTTGTCCAGAAGTCATCTAGTATAGAGGAATCAAACACATAACTCACAATGCTCCGGAACATGGTCTAAACTTGATTAAAAGCTAATTGAGAAATATTCAATAGAATAAATAATAATATCAATTATAAATAATATCAATAAAATTAGATAATGTTTATATGTGATATTCTAAGTCATGTGCCTACAGGGTTCTTTATATATGGCTTAGTGGTCCCTGTTTCTATTTGAGTTTGATACCACTTGTCCAGTACAGAACTCTAATTTTACAGATGAGGAAACTGGGGACCAAAGGACTTAAGAGAATTGTACAAAATCGCACAGGTAGTAACAGAAGTGTGATTCGAATGTTTTTACTCCAAATCCCCTTCTCTTTCCAATTTATTCCATTACTGGCAAGAGGCAAGAAGTGAGATATTTGTATCCCTTCCTTCCTTCCTTTCCTCCTCCTCCTCCTCCTCCTCCTCCTCCTCCTCCTCCTCCTCCTCCTCCTCCTCCTCCTCCTCCTCCTCTTCCTCATCCTCCTTCTTCTTCTTCTTCATCTTGTTCTTCGTCTTTCTTCTTCATCTTCTTCTTCCTCTTCTTTCTTCTCCCTTCTTCCTTCTTTCTTTTTAGTTCTTAATTTCTTTGTCTCTGTCTTCCTCCATCTCTGTTTGTGTATATCTCTCTGTGTGCCTGTCTCTGTGTCTCTCTATTTCTGTCTCTATCTCTCTGTATTTTTAATTTTTTTAATATATTTTATTTTTATTAATTTTTATAGCTTTTTATTTACAAGATATGTGCATGGGCAATTTTTCAGCATTGACAATTGCAAAACCTTTTGTTCCAAATTTTTCCCTCCTTCACTCCAACTCTTCCCCCAGATGGCAGGTTGACCAATACATGTTAAATATGTTAAAGTATAAGTTAAATACAATATATGTATACATGTACATAGTTATTTTGCTGTACAAAAAGAATCGGACTTTGAAACAGTGTGAAGGAAATAAAAAATGCAAGCAGACGAAAGTAGAAGGATTGGGAATTCTATGTAGTGGTTCATAGTCATATCCCAGAGTTCTTTCGCTGAGAGTAGCTGGTTCAATTCATTACTGCTCTATTGGAACTGATTTGGTTCATCTCATTGTTGGAGAGGGCCACGTCCATCATAATTGATAATCATACAGTATTGTTGATGAAGTATATAATGATCTCCTGGCCCTGCCCATTTCACTCAGCATCAGTTCACGTAAGTCTCTCCAAGCCTCTCTGTATTCATCTTGCTCATCATTTCTTACAGAACAATAATATTCCATAACATTATATACCACATTTTATTCAGCCATTCTCCAATTGATGGGCATCCATTCAATTTCTAGTTTCTAGCCACTATAGAAAGGGCTGCCACAAACATTCTTGCACATACAGATCTCTTTCCCTTCTTTAAGATCTCTTTGGGATATAAGCCCAATAGTAACACTGATGGATCAAAGGGTATGTGCAGTCTGATAATTTTTTGTGTCTCTCTGTCTTTCCCCCCTTTGCTATAGGAAGTACAATACATGCACTCACTCTTGATAAGCCTGGTAACCTTTCCTGGCTTTGTTAACCCATGATGTCATGGACAATCTTATAGCCCTCCCATGCTCCAGGATTCCCCACATTAGAGCTGGGCAGGCAGGCAGCTTAGCCTACTGAAGTCCAGAACTCCTTGGCTTGAGGGATCTAGAGCTTCAATTTCTCCAATCTTGCAAGTGTGTGTCATCACATGCATCCATATATTCTGCTTTCAGATGTGAAGAACAATGGATTTCTCAATATCTATGTAACAAATGAAGGAAAATCTGCAGATAAGAACTAGCAACATGTGCCTTAGAATATGACAATCTTAATGACCTTATCTTTTCCCGAGAGTGATGAAGAATATTATCTAATGAAAAATATAATAACATACAATGGTGATTAGCTGGAGATTTATTACAATATGATTTTAGAGAGGAGACCTTCTAGATATCTGCTACATACTAGGATATTTTATTTGCTACAGGAAGTACTAATAGTATATGGGACTCAAGACTGTTTTGGTTACATCAGAGTGTATTTGTACAGGACCCATTTCATCTTATGTCTGTCATAGAGTATTTTTCTATAGATATTTAAGCTTTTTATACATTATTGTAAATAATTCAATACTTAAAGCCTTAACATGTTACAAATTATACAAGTTGGTCAGTCATTAAGTCAATAAACATTTATTAAGTACCCACTATATCCGAGACACTGTGGTTAGTGGTACAAGTGATGAGTGTATTAAGCTCCGAGTCAGCGTTTTCCCTTTGCTGAGAAGAACTAGTTGGCAACTATGATATCTGCTTCAAATTCAGAAGTCTGATTATTTCAAAAGGTGATTCTCAATCCATCTATATGCACATGTGCATACTCACAGCAAGGAACATGGTATAAGATGATAAATTGTGGACATTAATTTCCACAAAGCTCATACCAAATTCAGCCTTACGCTTAAAATTCACAGTCACAGAACCTTAATCATCCAAGGCATGAATGCTTTCAAATCTCCAAATTGTCAAAAGGCTAATAGGTAGAGTAGATATTGTCTCTCCAGCCAAAATCTTTGGATGGGGAAAGATGATAGGCCTAGAAGGGTTTGCATCTCACAACCAAGGGGGAAAGCCACGTGATGTTCATTAGACTGTCCTTATTCAGCTTCTTCAGGGACAGACTTTTAATGAGGTTCCAAGCACCAAATGCACAATTCTTGGGTCCCATATAAGAAATGGAAATGTTGCATAGAGCTTTAAGGAAACTGATTCCCAGCTGAGATACATTTACTGATAAATCTGGTATTTATCTAGCCTGACACCTGAGAAGTGGAGCATTAAAGATGCTAGTCACTTCACTTATATTCCTTTGAATTGATAACTGTTCTACTCCTATGCCGCTTTTGTAAAGAGAAAATTATCACATATGATCACAAATATTTGTAATGTTCCTTTTGATGGAGACAGAGAACTGGACACTGAGGGAACGTCCATTAATTGAGGAATGACTGAATCAATTAATGCAGAAATAAAATGGCTGAAAGAAATGAACAATTTAAGAGAAACTTGGGAAGACTTCTATATATTGACACATGGTAAGGTAAGTAAAACAAGGGGAAATGTATATAATAACAAGGTTTTATATATACATATAGATATAGATATAGATATAGATATGTAGATATATATCTATATCTATATCTATATCTATCTATCTATCTATATCTATCTATCTATATATATATCTATATATATCTATATATATCTATATATATATAGATATATATAGATATATATATATATAAAGACAAGCACCTTAGAAACATTTAAGAACTCTGATTCATGCGGTGACCAGCAATGATTCCAGAACACTGATGATGATGAAACATATCACCCACCTTCTGAAAAAGAAAAAAAAAAAGCCATCTCCTCGACTTATCTCTCCCCTCAATTTGCCAGAAGACTCTAGTCCCCTACCTTGGAGACTAGAGAGAAATTGGGAAAAGGCTCCCCTAGGTTCCCAGAGACTCTTGCCCTTTTGGACCCTCATTTCATTCTCCCACCAAAGTCCCTGGTTCTCTATCTTCAATCACTCTACGCCAGCTGTCATTTTATGCAGCTGGTAATAGGGATGAGGATCCAAAGAGTTTTATTGCTGCTCTAGCTTTTTTGTATCTCCTTGGCCTATGAGATCTGTGTCTCCAGTTCTGAGCAGTTCCATATCTGTTCTTGCTACTTCAGCCATAGAGGCTCACTACATAACAGTGCTCCTAGATAGGCTTCCAAGAAGACGCTTTGGAAAAACTCATCTGGGGCCTTCAGTCGACCATCAGAGCCGTACCAATCAGTAGTTCCCCCTTATCTTCCTCCCCTCAGTCAGAACTCCTGTGGTACCTTCTGAGAGTTACGCAGGTATAACTACTCCAGGACATAGTCATCCATCAGGAATTGAGTAGTGTTGTATGGTACCACAGCCTGCACCAAATATCTCTCAAACCTTTGGAGGTGCCTTGGCTCAACTGTTCATCTCCCTGTTGTTTTTCTGCCCCATTCAGATCTAGATAGGGACCATAATGGTACCTTTTGATTCCTTTATCCCAGGGCCTCAGCAAAGTGATTCCCTGGGCTCTCACGCTGGGAAGTCCCATTCTGTCCACTGCTGCCTTCCTTGCTAACTCCTTGCATTCCAATGATCTGAGGGGTCAGGTGCAAAGAAGGCTTAGATGATGTGGAATACTCAATTATACTTGTAATATGTTTTGAATTATTCTTCCTCTTATTTTTATTATTTTTCTTGATATTATATGCATTATTACCTTTCCATTTTCCTCAGAAATCTCATCAATCTTTACCAAATGCCATTTAAACTTGAGTATTTTCTGCAGGCACATTTTGAAGTCAAAAAGTTCACCCAAGACAACCCTAGACTGGATATTGGAGAAGAAAGTGTCTCCCTCATTCAATTCAAGAAGTGATTTCTGGGCTATTGCAGCTTTAATTTTTTAAAGCTCTGCCTTTTTTCTCACAAGAAGCTTTTAACTTTGCCCTCTCTCTTCCATCTCCATACCCATTCTTCTTATTCCCAGGGTATATGTCTATTTATACCCAGATGTGCTGGCATGGAGGTATTCACTGAAAGACCGTAACCTAGATAATAAGTGTTGGTTGCAGATTATTCAAATACGACTTCTCTTATTTCTCCAGAGATTACTTAGGACTCTTCTCAGCTGCTGTTCAGTTCCTTGTGCAATCATTGCCAGTGAGAGGGTGAAATGGCAATGCATTAAATTTTTTAATAAAAAATAGAAATGAACAATGATTCCCATAGCAACATTTCCAAAAAAGGGGATCTAGGGGTGGATTTTAATGGCCAGAGAAAGCCCAGCAGTCAGACAGCTAATGACTAGGTAGAAGGGTATATTGTTTGTTCTTCCCTCACAAAATTATAAAGTAGTTTTTGTCATCATCAGGCACTGGACTTTCTGGAATGGAAGGATATCTAAGGATTATTCCTTATTATTTATAGGAAATCTTGGGACACTCAGAATCTGTGTTTGGGGAAGCTCAGCATTTTGAATAGGTTTTAAAATAAGAAGATTGGAAATGAGAAGAATCAGGATGGATAGTATTGCATGAAGACAAAAGAGATTGTCTGATCTGTTGGACCAAATGTAGTAAAAATGAGAGACTAGAAAATCAGTTCTCCTCTCACTTTAGCTATCACCCTTCTGTGGCTTCTGGGAAAAGTATATTTCCTAGATTTTGAAGCAAACTTAATGGTGACCTACTTTAAAAGCATATTATTGGGAATATCCAACTTTTCATTCCTTCCGCTCTCCTTGCTATATTTTCTTAGCTATTTTCAGTCTCATAGATTTACTTTCTTCCTGCTTCACTCCCATGGAACTGTTTTTCAGTTGTTAGTGACCTTCAAGTGATATGATCAATATTTCCCAATAAAGAAAGCACCAGAAGTGATAATTGTTTCAAAGGATGGTTGGGAGGCATAGTTAATATTAGGCTTGAAATTATGACAGGTTATCTAGGTCCTTGACTTAGTTTCTTACAATTTATAGAGCACTTTCATTTTCAATCTATCAGCCAGATAGAAATAACTTTTTATCACCTAGTTAGCAAAAAATAACTCATTAAAATAGACATCATTTGACTTCCAAACCCCAATTTTGGATTATTTGTATTATCTTCACCTCTGCTTTCACACATGCATTGCTGAATGCTGGCAGAAATTTAACTTACCAAACTAGATTTTCACAACAAAATTCTCACTATGATGAGGCTATTATTTTTTTCTTCCCTAATTGACTTGCTGTGACACTGTTTCCTACTCTATAGTTATTACAAACCTTCTCTACATTCCTCAGTCTTCTTAAAGTACCTCATTCCCTGACCCAGCAAGATCATCTGGCTTCATTCTGTGTTGAGAAAACAATGATCTTTCATTGTAAATTCAATCTTCTTCCCTATTCTACAATTCAAAACACCTTGTAGATAACCCCTATTTTCTCCTCTGCTACTCAATTCTTTACTGCCCCTGCCCCTTGCCAAGATCAAACTCTTTATTTTTATCTTTGATTTTACTCCTTTAGATAGTTTTTAGCATCTTACCTAAGCAATCATCCCCCACTCTGTTACCATCAACATCTACCTATCTATTGGCTCCTTTTTTAATGTCTACAAATCTTCCTGGTCTCTCCCCTTGCTTAAAATTTTCCTTGACCGTAATACCACTTGAAGCCCTAATTCTGTATCTCTTCTCATGTTCAGTTCCTGGTAGGAGGGATTGGGGGGGAAAGAGCAGAGGAGATAAAAATAAAAATTATTTCTACTTCTTACCTCTACTTCCTTTTCTTGCACTCCCTTCAAAACCTCTTATAATCTTGCTCTCAACCTTTCAACATAAAGTGCCATATCCAAGACTACCAATAAGTTTTAACTCATCAAATCTAACTCACTTTTTAGTCCACCATTTCCAGAACTATACACAACTCATTGTTATTTCCTTGATTCTCTTCTCTCTGTGCTATCATGACATTATTGTGTATTGGTTCTGCTTATTTGTCTTATGTCTGCTTATACTTTTTTTGGTCTTTTTTACTACACAATCATCCATGTGTCATCTTCTAAACTTGAGTATTCACCAAAGTTCTATGTAGGACAATAGATTATGAAAAAAAAAAACAACTCCCTGAACATATCTAACAACATAGTATATAGTTCCTTAAAATGGAATTATAGGATTACTGGATATAAGATACTGATGAATATAGACAACTTTACATGATTGGTTAGCAGGTCAGGCACAAAATGTGGACGTAAAAGCAGGCTGATTCTACTTTAAGGTGAGTTTTAAAAGAAGATTTATTCTTCATTTTTACCTTTTGTTGCTTGGGGGTATACAAAAAGGAGAAATATTACTTTTTTCCTGACCTTACCAGCAATGGCATTTTGTGACACATGTACATGATAGGAGAAGGATCCATGAGTAGAATCAAGTGTATAGTGACTAATAATGGGATGCTTGCTCTGGAGATAGCAAGTCTCAGACCAAGATACTTCATGAAGCTGGAGTATGATAAATTCCAGTTTTTTCTGAAATTGGCAAAATTCTATGCCAATATTTCACTTAAGTCTCAAGCTAGTATTGAAAGGAATCATAATTATGAGAGCTACATACTCAACCATAACATAGTAGACCAAAAAGTAACTCCCAAAGAATGTATTCCACGGCCTATTAGTAGCAGCAGAAAAACATCAGGAGAAGGCACAAGGAAGCCCTGTATTTCCACATATATTAACAACATGTGTCCCTATGTATATGTGTGCATCTTTACTTATAAATTATATTTGTATCAACTTTTCCAACGGATGCTTTGTGTGTATTTGAGTGACCCAACTTTGCAGGAGATATTTTATTTCTTCTGTTCTTACTATATCATTTGAGTAAATGTTTTTTGCTTAGACCTAATTATATCCTCTGAGTAGAAACAAAACAAATACATGAGCATGGGTTGTAAGCTAACATGATTTTAGGTTTTTGGACCAGAAGTGTACTTTAAACTAGAATATAGTCATCACTTGGAACTCACTACTAGTGCAAGGGTCGATGTAGAGGGAAGCTACATTAAAAGCTAGTTTGTTTTCCTCAAATGAGATGAAATTTGTAAAAAAGAAATCAGATTTATATGGTGCTATACACACACACACACATATATATATATACATATATATATATGTGTGTGTGTGTGTGTGTGTGTATATATATATAAATAAGTGTATATATATATATATATATATATATATATATATATATATATATATATATATATATATACACACACTTATTTCCTTCTCTTTCTCTGTTCAAAAGCTCCAATCACTCCCTAAGTGACAGATGCATATTTGACATATTAGGTCCTTCATAGTCTCACCCCAATTAATTTTTCTTGGCTGATTCTACTTTGTTTCTGTCATCCACTCTACATTAATTGAACAAGACTACACATTATTCTATATCACCAGTCTCTATATTTCTGTACAATCTGTCCCTAGAATATCTCCTTTCTCACCTCCATGTCTTGGAATTCCTAGCTTTCCTCAAAGTTCAAAGAAAGTTCCAATTTCTCTGCAAGATATTTTGTGATTTCCCAGGTACTTTTAGACTTTGCCCTTCAAAATTGTTTTTCATTTGTTTTCTCAGTATTTTATAATTACTTTCATATATGCATCTTATTCCCATCCCCCCAATAAAAAGGAAGTGTCTGCTTTTTGTCTTTGTATCCCCAGTATCCAGAACAATTTCTGGAACATAATAGAGAATTATTAAATATTTTCCAAATGACAAACAAATGATTGGAATTTATGTAGAATTTTAAGATTTACAAAATATTGTACATATGTTTGATTCTCACTATCCTTGTGAGTTTACTACTATTATGGAAAAATGAGGAAAGCAGAGAGAGAAGTCTAGTAACTCCCAGTTTCACTCAGCTAATGTCTCTGCCACCAATGAAAGAATTTATGCTATTTGTCCCAGGTATGTTTTGTACTACTTTACTAGGTCACAAAGCTGTTGTTTATAACTTTGACTAATAGAATATATCACTAAATCATGATTAAAAGAATCAAAATAGATTGAAATGATTATTCTAAACTACCCATAATGTAAAACTTCATATTGATTAAGTATATTATTCTAAACTTTTCAAAGATAAAGTTCTACAGAAATTATTAACTGAAGGGCTGAGAATTGAAGGGTGGGAGGAGGGGGGAAACAGAAAAGAAGAAAGTGGGAGAAGGAAAGGAAAATGGAGAATTGGAAGAAGAGGGGGAGGGTGAAAAGACAGAAATTAAAAGAGAATAAGAAAGATAAAGAAAAAAGAGAGATACTGGAATGGAAATAAATAGATAAATAATACATGCACAAAATTAGGAAGTTGCTATATTGACCTAGTGTGAACCTAGACTACATAATAAAAACTTAGTATTCATAAAAAGGACACACTAGTGCTACTGTATTCAATATGATTCACATTATGTCCAACAGTATGTTCAGTTCTGCATGCCGCCTATAAAGAGGAATGTTGCTAAGTTTGAGGTCCCAAGTAAAGAGTGACCAGGAAGGTGAATCTGAGATGCAGGATTTGTGAAGTAATCAGGGATGTTTAGCCTGGAGGGAATAAGATTTCAGGCAGAAAGTGATTACTGTCTTTAAATATATGAGGAGCTAGGAAATGGAAGAGGAATTAGTCCAGTTCTGCTAAGCTCCAGGGGGAAAAACCAATGGGTGAAAATTATAGAATAAGGAAAACTTTATTAAAATTAGATTTGTTTGTTCAATAGAAGAATGAATTTGCTTGTAAGATAGTGAGGCTCCTGTCAATGAAATCATTCACACAGAGGCAGGATGGCCAATTCTCCAGGATATTGTACCAAGTATTTCCGTTTTGAGTATAAAGTCATATTAGAAAGATTCAAACACCTCTCCCAAGCCTGGAATTCTATCTATGGATTCTAGTTTTTGCCATTAACTTGATGCATACCCCGGGGCAGATATTCTCCTCATTTTACTGTTCCTCTGTCTCTTCATTCATGAAACAGGAGTCACAGCATTCGTCTCCATCATTAGAGCCTTTTCTGCTTTTCAAAAGCAAAATGCCATGTAAATGACAAGCAATAATTAACACTAGGCTTTGGGCTGTTTACCTTAAAACCGAGCCCACTTTGGAGGACTCTGGGCCATCTCTCCATGGGGTAGGGAAGATAGGAAGAATAATGAGAGAACACTCTGCACTCTTCAGGCACATTGGCACTTTTCAATTATTTATACAATTTAATCCCATTGATAAAGCACCTTCTCCAAAGAACACCCCCAGGTCCTCTACACAACAGAGCACAGCAGAAAGTAATATGGGGAAAATGGTAGTTATGGTCTGTGCTTATGGGAGCTGGTCTGACCTTCCTAGAGACCCAGGGTATTAAACAGGCAGTTTGCTTGGCTAATAATAACCATACTCAGGACTTGTCATCTTCAAAGAACTTTAATTAATCCTCATAACACCCTGGTGAGCTAGAGAAGGTAAGTGTTATTATCCCCATTTTATATGAGGCAAGACGCAGGCACAAACAGAGATGGAAAATGACTTACTCAAGGAACAGTAGTAAAGTAAAGTTTAGCACCCAGGGATACCTTAGCTGGCATCTCTTTCTAATGACACAAACTCTAGAGTGATGTAACTAGGGCAGAGCAAGTGGGAGGGGCTGCTCCAGTGTCCAGGGCAGAAGAGAGAGAGAAGGAAGGGAGGACAAAGGGCTCAACTAAGATTCAAAAGGCAGAGGTTCAATAATTCAGTGACACAGACAATCCCAGGAAGTAGAGACAAGGCGCTACACAGAAAACTTTTAAGATATATTAGGTAGCCTCCAGGAGACAAACTAATCATGCTCCATTGGGCTATTTAAATATCAAGTTCTAGATTTCTCAGAAATGTAAGCTCTTAAGTTTGGAAGATTCTGCAGGGGCTATATCATTCAACCTGTATCGGAATTTAGGCTTTTATCTCTTCTTTTGCTAAGGGGACAGCCACACTCTACTTGAAGCCTGCTAGTAATGAAATATCCATCGTTCCCTCAGTGCTGTCTCTCTTTTCTCTCTGTCTTTCTGTGTTTCTCTCTCTCCATCTTTTTCTGTCTCTCTGTCTTTCTCTATATCTCTGTCTCTCTCTCTAGGTCTCTGTGTGAATGTGTCTCTCTGAGTATGTGTGCCTCTGTCTATGTCTCTCTCTACCTCTGTTTCATTATCTCTGTCTCTGTCTTTCTGTCACTGTCTCTGTCTCTGTCTCCCTCTGACTGTATCTATTTCTCTTTATGTCTGTCTTTCACCTCGGTCTCTGTCTGTCTGCCTGTCTCTTTCTCTGTGTGTGTCTCTTGTCTTTGTCTCCAGTAGGTGCTTAATAAAAGTTGAATTGATATGCTTTTTTTTTCTTTAAAAAAAAAAACAAACTCATTTATATAGACTGTTGAAATTGGAGTCAGGAAAACCTGAATTCAAATCCAGGCTCATATATTTGTTAACTGAGTTCACCTCTGGGCAAATCACTTAACCTCTGGCTAAGCTTTCTCACCTGTAAAATGGGGATAATAATAATAATAATAATAGTGCTGAATTCCCAACATTGTTCTAAGGATAAAATAATACAATATTAATAAAGTATTTTACAAATATTAAAGTAATATTAAATATTTGGTATTTTTATTATTGTTGATGTTAGTTAAATAATAAATAACTTTTATTATTCATTCTGTAAATTTATAAGCAAAGAAAGATAGCTAAACTGAGACACATTTAGAATCATAATTTTTTTTTTAGTTTCAGGTAGAAGGCTCTAGGATCTTGACACTAATCCTTGCTTTCAATCCTTATACACCCTCCAACTATTATCGATTTTCTCCTTTTAACTTCTATTGGTAAGTTTGAGTCCTTATTAAATTCAAGTTCTAATTCTGAGGCTCCTATTTGATCCCTCTGGACAAGGCAGTGGGAGAAGTCTTAGTTGGTGATTTTGACAATTACCCAAATATAGCCTCAGTAAATGATAGTGTTTAGATCCCTATAATGGTTAGTTTCTTTACAGAAACTATTTTGAAAGGCAATTAAAGTTTCCTGGAAATCCAAAATGAGTGATAGTAAAACCCTAAGATGTTCACGCCCTACTACTTGGGAGATGTATGAACACTATCCTTTACCTATAACTTTCTATATCCCTGTTAATGAAGTTTGTTTCCTTTGTGAGAGAGATTGGGATGTTATGTGCTAGTTACCACCTCTTTGAAGGCAGAACCTTGAAGTCAATCACCTGATTTGCTCTACAACTTTTCTATTTGACAAAAGCTGAAGTAGACTTGCTGAACTGATGAGACTAGTAAAGGAAAGAAAGAAGTTAAGGGTGTTTGTAACATTTATTTCCTCTCCACAAGGATATTCCTCAGAGAAACTTCTGTTCAAACAAACCAATTGGATGTTTCAGAGAAGCAAATAGAAATTGGGAAGGTCAGGGAAATGATAGATCCCTTTCTTCTATGTTGGAAAGTCTCAAGGAACTTGTATAGAAGGGGAAAATAGGCCTCTAAAACTGCCAAATTCTTCTTTCTTTTAGTTTTCTATTCCAAATTACACCCCACTCCTACCTCTCCATGGGGAAAAACCAAGAGTTTTACTCATTTAAATACCATGCAATATTTTGATCAAACCCATCTTATGTATTCATCATGTATTGTGATTATTTTAAGGCAGCAAGATAGTTCAATGGATAGAGTCCTGGGCTGGAGTCAGGAATACTCATTTTCCTGAATTTAAATACAGTCTCCTTGACTTAGACTCTGGATAATCACATAACTCTCTTTGCCTCAGTTTCTTCATCTGTCAAATAAGATTGAGAAAGAAGGAGTAAAATACTTTTGTATTTTTGCCAGGAAAACTCCAAATGAGATCATAAAGAGTGGGAAATAACTGAAAATGACTGTGCAATAATCACAATGCTCATTCTGAAATGTGCTATATTCATCTATTGGATGCTAATTACCATGAAATTAAAGATCATGTTTTCTTTCAGTTTTATTTTCTCTTCAGTCCTATCACAGAATCCTCTACATAGTAGGCACTATATATTATAAAGTTTACATCTTTATTATCTCAAAGGTATTTTATATTAAGTGGAAAGTGTTTTAAAAAGGATCAACATGATGAGGGATAAGTGTCTCCATTGAAAAAGAGAAATTAGATTCTGAAGAATAGATATTTTCACAGCATCAAGATTTGCTTGTTTTTCTAACTTTATAATTTGGACTTCATTCCAAACAACATCTACCAAGGGAACTAAAGCATTCTGAAGATACTACTGGGTCCATTTGATCCACTTCCTTTATTTTACAGATTAAAAAAACGGAACCCAGGAAGATGAAATGTCTAGTCCTATATGACACAGGTAGTAATGATCAGAGGCAGTATTTTATTACAAGTCTCTGACTTTAGAATCAATGACTTTTCCCCACGTGATATTCTGTTAATTCCTTTGATGAGTGTATCCCTTGAAAGAAGGATTTTAAAAAGAAGCTTGAATAGCTTTGTTAATGTAATGATGATGATGATGATGAATATGATGATTATAATAGCCAGAAATAATAGTTTGCCTATAGTATTGAAAGATGCAAACATGTAATGATCACCTTGTCTGACTTGATCTTTGCTATCTTTGTCACCCTAACTTTTGATTCTGGTAACTCTGTTACAATTCGGATTTTATCTATCATTTGGACTTCATGATGGTCTCTCTTGGGTCAATCTAGTATCTTGACTCTGACTTTGAGTGACTCCTAGGACTGCATTAATTACTTATCACAATATCATCTGGCATCATGATTATAAACATAGAGCATCAAACAGGAAGTCTAGTAGGGTAATAAGAACTATTTTCCTTTCCTTGATCACCTCTCTAAGATTTTTGTCATTGGTTCTAGTACTCATTTCAATTTCTAGGTTTGATTGTAAGAAAAATTGTTTTACATCATGTCAACTATTCAGAAAATCTCTTCTTAGCATTTGTTTATTATGATTCATCCATTTCAGGCACTGTATTCTGCCAACTAAAAACATTTCTTACTATTTAATAACTTAAACTTTCAAGACAGATCGCAAAGATCCAGATAAATAGATAGAGGAAATAACACTAGGACACATTTATAAAATATTTTACATTTTTTATTATAATCACTTTGTAAGGTTGTACACATGATCATGTAAATTTTACTGATGAGGAAAATGAATTCAGAAATGTTAAATTATCTTTGGAACTAGTACTTTTTTATTATAACTTTTTATTGACAGAACATATGTTTGGGTAATTTTTTATAACATTATCGCTTGCACTCACTTCTGTTCCAACTTTTTCCTTCCCTCCCTCCACCCCCTCCCCTAGATGGCAAGCAGTCTTATACATGTTAAATGTGTTACAGTATATCCTAGATACAATATATGTGTGCAGAACCGAACAGTTCTCATTGCATAGGGAGAATTGGATTCAGAAGGTAAAAAATAACCTGGGAAGAAAAACGAAAATGCAAACAGTTTACACTCATTTCCCAGTGTTCCTTTTTTGGATGTAGATGAGTCTGTCTATCATTGATCAATTGGAACTGAATTAGATCTTCTCTTTATTGAAGATAACCACTTCCATCAGAATACATCTTCATACGGTATCGTTGTTGAAGTGCACAATGATCTCCTGGTTCTGCTCATTACACTCAGCTTCAGTTCATGTAAATCTCTCTAAGCCTCTCTGTATTCATCCTGCTAGAACAATAATAATCCATAACATTCATATATCACAATTTACCTAACCATTCTCCAATTGATGGGGATCCATTCATTTTCCAGTTTCTAGCCACTACATAAAGGGCTGCCACAAACATTTTGGCACATACAGGTCCAGAACTAGTACTTTAACCCAGATTTTCTTATTTCAAATCCAGTGTGTTTCCTTGTAGTTCTTTTAAAATGGAATGAGTTTCAAACAATAAGCAGTCTCACAAGGAAAGAACTTATACAGACAAATGCTTATTAAATCTTACCTCCAATACTGTATCTGCAATGTGTTTTTTTGGGTACATTTAACTTCCAAACTGTTTTTCTTTCTTCCTCTTCACCCCACACTAGAGAAGACTACCATTTCACACACACACACACACACACACACACACACACACACACACACACACACACAATCTGTACTATTTCCATATATTATACAAATTTCTATCTATCACTTCTTCAGTTCTTTATTTGGAGATGGATAGCAACTTCCTTCATTTGCCATTCAAGATAACTGTAGTGAGTACAAAATACCTAGGAGCATCACTGTCATGACAAACCCAGGAACTGCACATACATACCACACATACACAATAAATGTAGGTAGTATGATATGGTTTAAAGAACCTTAAACTTAGCATCAAAAGGATTCATGTTAGAACTCTACCATTTTTAATTGTACTGTGCATGTTGGTCAATTCACAACCTACCTATATCCTAATTTCCTCATCTGTGAAATAAGAGGTTTATTATTCTTGTGTTTTCTCATTAAATGATAAGAAGATTATATTTATAAAGATCATTCTGATTCTTCCAGGTGTTCTATAAATATAGAAATGTGAGTTGCCATTAATCTATATTTACACTTCACATAACCCAAAGTAAGGACTATGAGTATTTGGTTTGTGTTGCAGAGGGCAGAAAGGGGAAGGGAGAGAATAATGAAAATTTCATGTTTAGGTACACTTGAGTTGAGTGAAGTTATCACTTTGCTTCTTTTTCTTTACCTTCAGAATGAACTGCAATGGACGCAAGAAAGGGATGAGTACAATTTACTGTCAACTCTGAGAAATTGGGTTCAGGGAACTGAAGCAGATGAAAAAAGGCACAGGTGTTTTGAGTGAAAGTGAGTATTTGTTTTAGGTGGGTCTGAGGAGCAGGGAGGCAAGGTAGCTTTACCTTGCTGGGTTGTTTTTCACTTTAACACACTGATTTCCTGAATGACGCATCCATCATTGTCTCTTAAAATGGATGTAGTAAATGGGAATTGTTCTGACTTATTCTGGTCATCACACAAGTAGCGAATCTGTCTAATAGAAGTCACATAGAATTACAAATTTATAGCCTAAAGGGAACTGAGGGTTCAACTATCCTAACTCACTTATTTTACAGAAGACATAACTGAGACCCATAAAAAGTAAGTGACTTCCCCAAATCACATAGAAACTAAGAGTCAGAATTTGAACCCTATGAGCCTCTGATTCTAGTCCCAGTATTTTTGTTTAAAGTAAGAGGAACTTGGAGAATCATGCCATTTAGACAATTTTCTATAGTAGAGAGGTCTCATTGTAATAATTCTGGTCTCACTCTGAAATATTGGGAGGAAGTCTGCTGTCTCTGTTGGAGGGATGCTCCTTCCTCAAAAATTTTCCAACTTGGAAATTTCATCCTTCATGCATTGCCTGCTTCCATTTATAAGCTGTTCACTCCATTCACAACTTGTTCCTATGTCATAGGAATTACCCATAGGTCAATCCTACTTAAAAGCAGAATCATACTGGTCCTTAGATGCTTCCCCAGAAAATATAACTATTGTCTTTTTTCCTGGTTTCTACAGTACTAGACAACCAGTGTTGGTTATCAACCCCTAGAATTTCAGTGAAAAATCCATTGATAATTCTCCAAATTTCATTTTCTTTGTTTCTGTGAGTGATGACAGCATAGAAGAAGAATGAATAGAGACCAACCATTATCAGGTCCCAAGATATTTACTGTCTTTTCCAAGAAAATTATGAAGAATTAGGAAATGTTTTCGGTTGGAAACTCCTTAAATGGAGGTTAGACCTCTGGTCTCTTTAAAGCAGGGGTAGGGAACCATTTTTCTGTCAAGAGCCATTCGGATATTTGTAACAACATTCACAGGCCATAGAAAATCATCAACTTATGGAAATCAAGCAATGGGAAGATTTTTGTACCTAGCTTTAAGTTTATCATTGCCTGTATTTGTCTTAGCAAATAATTTTGTTAGCCTTATATGGTTCACAGTCTTGGCATTCCCCAACCCTGCTGTAAGGAAAGCAGAGGATAGATTTGTTAAAAAAAAAAACTATTTTACAATTATATAATAGTGGGAAGAGAAAGAAGATAGAAAAAGAAGATATTGGCTGAAATCACAATGCAATTAAATAAAGATTCATTAGGGATGCTCCAAGTACAAAGTACTATACCAATAATTTGGGGTTACAAGTGTCCTTTGCATTCAAATGAGTAGATATAGCACAAATTACTGTGATCCATGAGAGAAACTAGATAAGAACAAAAAGGCAAAGTGTCTTATGAAATTTGAAGAGGAGAGAATGCTTCTGCTTGGGTAGATCTAAGAAAGCTTGATGGAAAATGTGGACAGAATGTCAGCGAAAGGGAAGGACTTAGAAAGTAATGTGGGGTTGAAAAATCATATGAAATAATATGAACAAAGTCAGAGAGATGAGAAAGGGCAAGATAAGAACAAGGAACAAAGAATTGTTCACTTCTATTGGGATATAAAATACTTAATGGAGAATATTTTCAATCACAAAATGACAGAATTTAGTAGAATTTGGATCTTGGTAGCCATGTCTTTCAACTCATACCATGGGAATGGTTATCCATTTTCTGCTAAAAGTCCTCCAAGGACCCAGGACCTGCCATCCCTCTAGATAGATATTTCACTTTGGGATAGATCAAATAATTAGGAAGTATTTTTTGTGTTCATTTTGTTTTTCATTATCAAGTGTAAGTTTGCCTCTTTGTAACTTTTACCCATTACTCATAATTTTGCCACTGGGGGCAACAAGAACCAATCTAATCTCTTTTGAACATCATAACCTTTCTGATTAGGCTTATTCTGTTAAAAAAAAAAAAAAAGGTAAATTTTGAAACAAAAAAAAAGAGTTAGATATTAAGGAAAACTTCCTGAGTCTCAGGATAGCTAGACATTGGGAAGAAATTATGCAAAAAGAGCTATAAAAACATGAATAACCAAGAATTTTTTTCAAGAAAAGATCTTCATAATTTTGTACTATGATATTTCAGAAAAGGATTCTGAAAAGACCTTGGATGAGGGTAAGGATAAGAATTCTATTCTTTTGAATCATCATTTGAGAATGGGAACAGTGATTCTAGAGGGAGCAAAAAGCCTACCTTGTATTCCTCTCATCCCAGCTTGGGCTGTGAGAAGCCAGGGCTATCAAGAATTTCATTTGCAACTTTTCCATCATCGAGTACACACAGAAGCTTCTTAAATAAAGATGGAGCCCCCAAGACTCCATTACTCTGTTTCTAAATCCCTGTGACCTCAGTGGAATGCAGACTGTGGATCACTGGGAGCTGAAGTAACCCAATAATGTAGGCATCTTAACCATTTTAGGAGAGTGAAAGCCATTTAACCCCCAAAGTAATGGCTGCTGCATCTGTCTGGGAAAGAAATAAATTGGTTTTAACGTTCAAGGTTTGGACTACAGAGGGAAATAAAGAGGCAAAATGGAAAGGCAAAATTGTTAAGCATCTCACAGATCTAACTTTCAACTGCATGTGTCTCCAGATAGAAGAAGCTTTGCAGAGAGCAAATCTTATTATGTTCAGAGAAAGCCCCATAGTAAACATAGGGGAGAACAGAAAGATGTTACAGGTCTATATTCAGACAGAGAGTATGAGGAACTCCAAAAAAGATTACAGGCTGATCTGACCTGCTGTTAAACACTGATAAGTCACAGAGGTGAGTATGGCCTCTACAAGTTCAACATGCCCTAGTATGAACAGGGTCTTCAGTGAGGGATTGGAGCTGGATACCTGGCACATTTCTAAACTAGCTTTATAAAATCAAGACATAGCCCACTGAGAATCCTGGTTTAAACTTGCTTCTATGTCTTACCTGTATTAGAGCCCAGAAAAATATATGTTGGGGAAGGATAGGAGATGGGATTCCTTGACTTGTATTATCCTCTTGTGTCCTTTGTTTAAAGGACATGCAGAAAGGAATACCAGGAATAAAAGATGGCAACTGTAGGTACTGGCAGTTTGACACATGGAGCTCACCATTGCCGACATTGTGGTTATTGTTCACTCATTTCTGAACTGTTCAACTCTTCATGATCCCATTTGGTATTTTCTTGGAAAAGATATTGGAGTAATTTTCTATTTTGTTCTCCAGTTCATTTTATGAATGAGGAACTGGGGGAAAAATTAAGTGACTTGGCCAGAATCAAACAGCTAACAAGTGTCTGAGGCCAGAAGTCTTCCTGACTTCAGGCCCAGAATTCAATCTCTTATGTCATCTAGCTGCCCCATTCCCTATGTACTCTGCTATAATAAGCAATGGACCTCAATGATGTCAGTATTCTGGGCTCAGGTTACAGTTTGGTGGATTCTACATTCAATTCCAGGCTTCTGGTTGCAACTGAAAGGGAAATGACTTTTTTCCCTCCTTTCCTTTTTGCAATGTGTTATGAATATGCACAGACAGAAGGCAATGGTTCAGATTAATGTTATTAACTCTCTAGGATTTTAATCTGCATTTAATAAGACAATTACTATTATTAATATTAATACCACTTGTGGGACACAAGTTATTTATAAAACATTCTACAAATCTAGCCCCCAAATACAAAGAATTAATGAGCAAACATCAATTATAAAGCTGTTCATACACTCATAGACTCATAGATCTAGAGATGGAAAACATGTCAGAAACCATGCAGAGTGAGCCCCTTATTTAACACATGAAGAAAATAAGATCCAAAAAGATGCTTAGCCAAGGTCATGCATCTTGAAACGGTCAAAGGAAGAGTGGAATATAGGGGAAAATAAAAGGTTAGAAGGTTAGAAGTTCTATCCCTGAAGCTCCTTTTCTGAGCTCTGCTAAAGTATCTCTAGGTTTCATGCTTCCATCACCTATAAAGCTAGAGTTATAAATCCTTGAAGATTATGAAGATTAGCTTCAGCTCAAGTAATAAGAAAGGACAGTATTAAGGCACTGCTACATATTCATAGAGCTGGACAGTACAGCTAAAAATATTACTTTCCAAAAATTTGATTTGTGATCATCACTGAATCCATATGTACTCATTAAATGCCATTGAATACATTTTTAATAATGAGGTAGAGTTTGACAAATGACCTGTCTGAGCTGAACAAAGAGATTTAACGTGGCAGATCTCACAGAGCGGGAAAAGACCTGGAGAGCATTAAAATCCCATTTGTTAAAGTATATTGTATTGTGTTCAGGTTGTCCATTTTAAGCCCAGCTTCTTTTGAAATAGCTCTCACTGGGCCATCTTCTTCTAACTTGCCCCACAATTGAGCAAAGAGTGAGAAGACTGGAGGTTAATATGACCTTCATGGACTGATCAACCATAGCCATAAATGAAAGGTTTGCCTGGAGAATGGAATTTTAGTTTATTTCTGAATAGATACTTTGAGGAGAGTTCTTTCTTGGGTATTATAGATCAGAGTCTTGTCTAGGAACTAAGCAGCTATAGAAACGGAGGTGGGAACTTTCCTTTTTTTAATCTGATGTAGGAGTTTGGCACATAGAAGCATAGAAATAATAATATCCATAGAAAATTATTATTTACGTAGCACAATAAGGGTTTGTAAAGTGTTTCATATGTTATCATTTCATTTGATCTCACCATAACCCTGTGAAATAGGTACTTTTAATATCTCCACTTCATAGAGAAAGTGAAGCTAAGTTAAGAGCCTTGCCCAGGCCCCCACAGCTTAGTAAGTATCTGAGACTGGATTTGAACACAGAACTTCCTGACTATATTTGGCACTTCATCCTCCATATTACCCAGCTGCCTTTAGCTCTCTGGCCTTGGGCCTCTTCATCAATATTCTGAGATAGTTGTATTAGAGGTTCTCTAAGGTCTCTTCTAGCTCTAAAATCCACTTAAATTCAATCTTATTCTATCAACTTATCCTCCTGGAGATGAAACTTATTGTGAATTTTTATTAGCAATATTGAGTCAGACTTTTTTCCCCTGGACACTCAGAATATTTCCAGAGTTACTTGTCCCTCTGGCAGTTGGCATATGCTCAAAAAATTTGAATGACATTTAACCTAAATCATGATTAAGGGGCCATATTACCTATAAATAAACAAATGGCATAGTTTATTCCCAGGCCAAATGCAGTTCAATGTCTTTATTTTCAGGATATTGAAGTACAGAAATATGATTTTTTTACCAGTGATTATTTGCCTATAAATGAGTATAGTGGTAGCCTGATGCCTTCTCAGAGATAAATCTTAATATTTTTAAAGGCAAAGTCTCTATATTGAAGAGAACATTGTTTATAATCTTTGTTCTTCCATTTATGCCCCAGTTATAAAATAAGGAGCAGTTGGACTTCATAATCTTGATAAGGTTTATCTCTAACACTATTTCCCTATGACTAACTAGATAGCACATTGGGTAGAGTACCAAACTTGGAGTCAGGAAAACTCATCTTCCTGAGTTCAAATCTAGCCTTACACACTTACTAAGCCAAGTCACTTAACCTTATTTGTCTCAATCTTCTCATCTTTAAAAAGAACTGGAGAAGGAGATGGCAAACTGCTAAATCCAATATTGTTGATAAGAAAATTCCAAATGGGGTCACAAAGAGTTGGACCTGACTCAATAATAACAAAATAACCTTGTGACCTTGGTCAAATTGCTTCATCACTAATCCTATCTCTTTGCCTCATTTCCCTTATCTATAGACAGAGTTGGGTAGCCTCGGTGATTTAAGTCCTATTTATGTTAACCCAGGAAGCAGCTGCCACACTGAATTCAAGTCTGGCCTAAGATATTTATTACCAGTCTGATACTTGCCAACCCATTCAACCTTGTTTGCCTCAGTTCTCTTGACTGTAAAATGGGAATAATAACAGCATCTACCTTGCAGGGTGAGTATAAGGATCAAATAAAATATTCTCAAATGAGATTTTCCACATGCATAAAGAGAGGAATTTGAAATATGTGATCTCTAGATCCTAGTATCCTATGAAATATTCTAAAATTATAACTCAATTACAGTGGGAGAAGAGTAGAGAGACATGACAATGAATATAAATGTTTTATGGGGAAAAAGAGGATGTTTGGGCAAAAATGCTAGTGAACTCACAACATGTATTGATTTTGGAGATTGAATCATTTAATTGACTCTTGTGGCAACTTCCTACTATTTATCTACTAAGTCACCAATAGATGTCATTTATACTGGTGGAAAGAGTCCCAAACGCATAAGAAGTCATAGGGAATTTTGACTTTTCACATATTTTCATTTTCACCTAAGGAAATGGCACTATGTAAACACTGATTATCCATAGCTTAAATAGTCATTTAAGTCAGTAAATATGGATTTTAGTTCCAGTCTCTTTGTTTCAGCCAAATCTCTTTCCTTTCCTGGGTCTTACTTTCCTTATTATAAAAAACTCATATCTATTGAAAAATTGAAGGCACTTTTATCATAACTGCAAAGACAGATATTAGTCACTTAGAAAGAGGATATCTCCCCTGTCCCAAGACCATGATCTCTTCCAGAAAGCCAAGGACACTCGGAGAATGTATGAAATAGTCATTCTGTCAAGAGTTTTGCCACGATCACTCACAATTCTAGAGGAAAAAAATGACTAGATTGCTTGCCAAACACAATTGGTTTTGAGAGTGAGAGGCCATGTCTGTAGGTGAACTATCCTTTAGGGAAAAGCTTTATACCCTGATAGAAATTTGAATGTTTATGTTAATCCAGTAATGTGAGTGAGAATGTTGCTTTTTTCTTGATTAAGACTTTTCATTTTATTTTTTCAGCTCTGCAGGTGAGGAACATCTGGAGGCCTGGCACACTTGAAAACTGATTGCTAGGTTACCTTTTCTATTTTTTTCAATCTCTTTTTCCTTTCCTTGCTTCCTGGATACTTCATT